>NW_027463106.1:0-51552 GCF_050947455.1 Rhinoderma darwinii
CATATATCTATATACTGATAGTACACAGGCATATATCTATATACTGATAGTACACAGGCATATATCTATATACTGATAGTACACAGGCATATATCTATATACTGATAGTACACAGGCATATATCTATATACTGATAGTACACAGGTATATATCTATATACTGATAGCACACAGGCATATATCTATATACTGATAGCACACAGGCATATATCTATACACTGATAGAACACAGGCATATATTAGTACACAGCCATATACGGTATCTATATACTGATAGCACACAGGCATATATCTATATACTGATAGTACACAGGCATATATCTATATACTGATAGTACACAGGCATATATCTATATACTAATAGTACACAGGCATATATCTATATACTGATAGTACACAGGCGTATATCTATATACTGATAGTACACAGGCGTATATCTAAATACTGATAGTACACAGGCGTATATCTATATACTGATAGTACACAGGCATATATCTATATACTGATAGTACACAGGCATATATCTATATACTGATAGTACACAGGCATATATCTATATACTGATAGTACACAGGCATATATCTATACACTGATAGTACACAGGCATATATCTATATACTGATAGTACACAGGCATATATCTATATACTGATAGTACACAGGCATATATCTATATACTGATAGTACACAGGCATATATCTATATACTGATAGTACACAGGCATATATCTATATACTGATAGTACACAGGCAGATATCTATATACTGATAGTACACAGGCATATATCTATATACTGATAGTACACAGGCATATATCTATATACTGATAGTACACAGGCCTATATCTATATACTGATAGCACACAGGCATATATCTATACACTGATAGCACACAGGCATATATCTATACACTGATAGCACACAGGCATATATCTATACACTGATAGCACACAGGCCTATATCTATATACTGATAGCACACAGGCATATATCTATATACTGATAGCACACAGGCATATATCTATATACTGATAGTACACAGGTATATATCTATATACTGATAGCACACAGGCATATATCTATATACTGATAGCACACAGGCATATATCTATACACTGATAGAACACAGGCATATATTAGTACACAGCCATATATCTATATACTGATAGCACACAGGCATATATCTATATACTGATAGTACACAGGCATATATCTATATACTGATAGTACACAGGCATATATCTATATACTAATAGTACACAGGCATATATCTATATACTGATAGTACACAGGCGTATATCTATATACTGATAGTACACAGGCGTATATCTATATACTGATAGTACACAGGCGTATATCTATATACTGATAGTACACAGGCATATATCTATATACTGATAGTACACAGGCATATATCTATATACTGATAGTACACAGGCATATATCTATATACTGATAGTACACAGGCATATATCTATATACTGATAGTACACAGGCATATATCTATATACTGATAGTACACAGGTATATATCTATATACTGATAGCACACAGTTATATATCTATATACTGATAGCACACAGGCATATATCTATACACTGATAGAACACAGGCATATATTAGTACACAGCCATATATCTATATACTGATAGCACACAGGCATATATCTATATACTGATAGTACACAGGCATATATCTATATACTGATAGTACACAGGCATATATCTATATACTAATAGTACACAGGCATATATCTATACACTGATAGTACACAGGCGTATATCTATATACTGATAGTACACAGGCGTATATCTATATACTGATAGTACACAGGCATATATCTATATACTGATAGTACACAGGCATATATCTATATACTGATAGTACACAGGCATATATCTATACACTGATAATACACAGGCATATATCTATACACTGATAGTACACAGGCATATATCTATATACTGATAGCTCACAGGCATATATCTATATACTGATAGTACACAGGCATATATCTATATACAGATAGTACACAGGCATATATCTATACACTGATAGTACAGAGGCATATATCTATATACTGATAGTACACAGGCATATATCTATATACTGATAGTACACAGGCATATATCTATATACTGACAGTACACAGGCATATATCTATACACTGATAGCACACAGGCATATATCTATATACTGATAGTACACAGGCATATATCTATATACTGATAGTACACAGGCAGATATCTATATACTGATAGTACACAGGCATATATCTATATACTGATAGTACACAGGCATATATCTATATACTGATAGTACACAGGCATATATCTATATACTGATAGTACACAGGCATATATCTATATACTGATAGTACACAGGCATATATCTATACACTGATAGCACACAGGCATATATCTATATACTGATAGTACACAGGCATATATCTATATACTGATAGTACACAGGCATATATCTATATACTGATAGTACACAGGCATATATCTATATACTGATAGTACACAGGTATATATCTATATACTGATAGCACACAGTTATATATCTATATACTGATAGCACACAGGCATATATCTATACACTGATAGAACACAGGCATATATTAGTACACAGCCATATATCTATATACTGATAGCACACAGGCATATATCTATATACTGATAGTACACAGGCATATATCTATATACTGATAGTACACAGGCATATATCTATATACTAATAGTACACAGGCATATATCTATACACTGATAGTACACAGGCGTATATCTATATACTGATAGTACACAGGCGTATATCTATATACTGATAGTACACAGGCATATATCTATATACTGATAGTACACAGGCATATATCTATATACTGATAGTACACAGGCATATATCTATACACTGATAATACACAGGCATATATCTATACACTGATAGTACACAGGCATATATCTATATACTGATAGCTCACAGGCATATATCTATATACTGATAGTACACAGGCATATATCTATATACAGATAGTACACAGGCATATATCTATACACTGATAGTACAGAGGCATATATCTATATACTGATAGTACACAGGCATATATCTATATACTGATAGTACACAGGCATATATCTATATACTGATAGTACACAGGCATATATCTATACACTGATAGCACACAGGCATATATCTATATACTGATAGTACACAGGCATATATCTATATACTGATAGTACACAGGCATATATCTATATACTGATAGTACACAGGCATATATCTATACACTGATAGTACACAGGCATATATCTATATACTGATAGCACACTGGCATATATCTATATACTGATAGTACACTGGCATATATCTATACACTGATAGTACACAGGCATATATCTATATACTGATAGTACACAGGCATATATCTATATACTGATAGTACACAGGCATATATCTATATACTGATAGCACACAGGCATATATCTATATACTGATAGCACACAGGCATATATCTATATACTGATAGTACACAGCCATATATCTATATACTGATAGTACACAGGCATATATCTATACACTGATAGTACACAGGCATATATCTATATACTGATAGTACACAGGCATATATCTATATACTGATAGTACACAGGCATATATCTATATACTGATAGTACACAGGCATATATCTATACACTGATAGCACACAGGCATATATCTATATACTGATAGTACACAGGCATACATGTATATACTGATAGTACACAGGCATATATCTATATACTGATAGTACAGAGGCATATATCTATATACTGATAGTACACAGGCATATATCTATATACTGATAGCACACAGGCATATATCTATATACTGATAGTACACAGGCATATATCTATATACTGATAGTACACAGGCATATATCTATATACTGATAGTACACAGGCATATATCTATATACTGATAGTACACAGGCATATATCTATATACTGATAGCACACAGGCATATATCTATACACTGATAGCACACAGGCATATATCTATACACTGATAGTACACAGGCATATATCTATACACTGATAGTACACAGGCATATATCTATATACTGATAGTACACAGCCATATATCTATATACTGATAGTACACAGGCATATATCTATACACTGATAGCACACAGGCGTATATCTATATACTGATAGCACACAGGCATATATCTATATACTGATAGTACACAGGCATATATCTATATACTGATAGTACACAGGCATATATCTATATACTGATAGCACACAGGCATATATCTATATACTGATAGCACACAGCCATATATCTATATACTGATAGCACACAGGCATATATCTATATACTGATAGTACACAGGCATATATCTATATACTGATAGTACACAGGCATATATCTATATACTGATAGTACACAGGCATATATCTATATACTGATAGTACACAGGCATATATCTATATACTGATAGTACACAGGCATATATCTATATACTGATAGTACACAGGCATATATCTATATACTGATAGTACACAGGCATATATCTATATACTGATAGTACACAGGCATATATCTATATACTGATAGTACACAGGCATATATCTATATACTGATAGTACACAGGCATATATCTATATACTGATAGTACACAGGCATATATCTATATACTGATAGTACACAGGCATATATCTATATACTGATAGTACACAGGCATATATCTATATACTGATAGTACACAGGCAGATATCTATATACTGATAGTACACAGGCATATATCTATATACTGATAGTACACAGGCATATATCTATATACTGATAGTACACAGGCCTATATCTATATACTGATAGCACACAGGCATATATCTATACACTGATAGCACACAGGCCTATATCTATACACTGATAGCACACAGGCCTATATCTATATACTGATAGCACACAGGCATATATCTATATACTGATAGCACACAGGCATATATCTATATACTGATAGTACACTGGCATATATCTATATACTGATAGTACACAGGCATATATCTATATACTGATAGTACACAGGCATATATCTATACACTGATAATACACAGGCATATATCTATATACTGATAGTACACAGGCATATATCTATATACTGATAGTACACAGGCATATATCTATATACTGATAGTACACAGGCATATATCTATATACTGATAGTACACAGGCATATATCTATATACTGATAGTACACAGGCATATATCTATATACTGATAGTACACAGGCATATATCTATATACTGATAGTACACAGGTATATATCTATATACTGATAGCACACAGGCATATATCTATATACTGATAGCACACAGGCATATATCTATATACTGATAGTACACTGGCATATATCTATATACTGATAGTACACAGGCATATATCTATATACTGATAGTACACAGGCATATATCTATACACTGATAATACACAGGCATATATCTATATACTGATAGTACACAGGCATATATCTATATACTGATAGTACACAGGCATATATCTATATACTGATAGTACACAGGCATATATCTATATACTGATAGTACACAGGCATATATCTATATACTGATAGTACACAGGCATATATCTATATACTGATAGTACACAGGCATATATCTATATACTGATAGTACACAGGTATATATCTATATACTGATAGCACACAGGCATATATCTATATACTGATAGCACACAGGCATATATCTATACACTGATAGAACACAGGCATATATTAGTACACAGCCATATATCTATATACTGATAGCACACAGGCATATATCTATATACTGATAGTACACAGGCATATATCTATATACTGATAGTACACAGGTATATATCTATATACTGATAGCACACAGGCATATATCTATATACTGATAGCACACAGGCATATATCTATACACTGATAGAACACAGGCATATATTAGTACACAGCCATATATCTATATACTGATAGCACACAGGCATATATCTATATACTGATAGTACACAGGCATATATCTATATACTGATAGTACACAGGCATATATCTATATACTAATAGTACACAGGCATATATCTATATACTGATAGTACACAGGCGTATATCTATATACTGATAGTACACAGGCGTATATCTATATACTGATAGTACACAGGCGTATATCTATATACTGATAGTACACAGGCATATATCTATATACTGATAGTACACAGGCATATATCTATATACTGATAGTACACAGGCATATATCTATATACTGATAGTACACAGGCATATATCTATATACTGATAGTACACAGGTATATATCTATATACTGATAGCACACAGTTATATATCTATATACTGATAGCACACAGGCATATATCTATACACTGATAGAACACAGGCATATATTAGTACACAGCCATATATCTATATACTGATAGCACACAGGCATATATCTATATACTGATAGTACACAGGCATATATCTATATACTGATAGTACACAGGCATATATCTATATACTAATAGTACACAGGCATATATCTATACACTGATAGTACACAGGCGTATATCTATATACTGATAGTACACAGGCGTATATCTATATACTGATAGTACACAGGCATATATCTATATACTGATAGTACACAGGCATATATCTATATACTGATAGTACACAGGCATATATCTATACACTGATAATACACAGGCATATATCTATACACTGATAGTACACAGGCATATATCTATATACTGATAGCTCACAGGCATATATCTATATACTGATAGTACACAGGCATATATCTATATACAGATAGTACACAGGCATATATCTATACACTGATAGTACAGAGGCATATATCTATATACTGATAGTACACAGGCATATATCTATATACTGATAGTACACAGGCATATATCTATATACTGATAGTACACAGGCATATATCTATACACTGATAGCACACAGGCATATATCTATATACTGATAGTACACAGGCATATATCTATATACTGATAGTACACAGGCATATATCTATATACTGATAGTACACAGGCATATATCTATACACTGATAGTACACAGGCATATATCTATATACTGATAGCACACTGGCATATATCTATATACTGATAGTACACTGGCATATATCTATACACTGATAGTACACAGGCATATATCTATATACTGATAGTACACAGGCATATATCTATATACTGATAGTACACAGGCATATATCTATATACTGATAGCACACAGGCATATATCTATATACTGATAGCACACAGGCATATATCTATATACTGATAGTACACAGCCATATATCTATATACTGATAGTACACAGGCATATATCTATACACTGATAGTACACAGGCATATATCTATATACTGATAGTACACAGGCATATATCTATATACTGATAGTACACAGGCATATATCTATATACTGATAGTACACAGGCATATATCTATACACTGATAGCACACAGGCATATATCTATATACTGATAGTACACAGGCATACATGTATATACTGATAGTACACAGGCATATATCTATATACTGATAGTACAGAGGCATATATCTATATACTGATAGTACACAGGCATATATCTATATACTGATAGCACACAGGCATATATCTATATACTGATAGTACACAGGCATATATCTATATACTGATAGTACACAGGCATATATCTATATACTGATAGTACACAGGCATATATCTATATACTGATAGTACACAGGCATATATCTATATACTGATAGCACACAGGCATATATCTATACACTGATAGCACACAGGCATATATCTATACACTGATAGTACACAGGCATATATCTATACACTGATAGTACACAGGCATATATCTATATACTGATAGTACACAGCCATATATCTATATACTGATAGTACACAGGCATATATCTATACACTGATAGCACACAGGCGTATATCTATATACTGATAGCACACAGGCATATATCTATATACTGATAGTACACAGGCATATATCTATATACTGATAGTACACAGGCATATATCTATATACTGATAGCACACAGGCATATATCTATATACTGATAGCACACAGCCATATATCTATATACTGATAGCACACAGGCATATATCTATATACTGATAGTACACAGGCATATATCTATATACTGATAGTACACAGGCATATATCTATATACTGATAGTACACAGGCATATATCTATATACTGATAGTACACAGGCATATATCTATATACTGATAGTACACAGGCATATATCTATATACTGATAGTACACAGGCATATATCTATATACTGATAGTACACAGGCATATATCTATATACTGATAGTACACAGGCATATATCTATATACTGATAGTACACAGGCATATATCTATATACTGATAGTACACAGGCATATATCTATATACTGATAGTACACAGGCATATATCTATATACTGATAGTACACAGGCATATATCTATATACTGATAGTACACAGGCATATATCTATATACTGATAGTACACAGGCAGATATCTATATACTGATAGTACACAGGCATATATCTATATACTGATAGTACACAGGCATATATCTATATACTGATAGTACACAGGCCTATATCTATATACTGATAGCACACAGGCATATATCTATACACTGATAGCACACAGGCCTATATCTATACACTGATAGCACACAGGCCTATATCTATATACTGATAGCACACAGGCATATATCTATATACTGATAGCACACAGGCATATATCTATATACTGATAGTACACTGGCATATATCTATATACTGATAGTACACAGGCATATATCTATATACTGATAGTACACAGGCATATATCTATACACTGATAATACACAGGCATATATCTATATACTGATAGTACACAGGCATATATCTATATACTGATAGTACACAGGCATATATCTATATACTGATAGTACACAGGCATATATCTATATACTGATAGTACACAGGCATATATCTATATACTGATAGTACACAGGCATATATCTATATACTGATAGTACACAGGCATATATCTATATACTGATAGTACACAGGTATATATCTATATACTGATAGCACACAGGCATATATCTATATACTGATAGCACACAGGCATATATCTATATACTGATAGTACACTGGCATATATCTATATACTGATAGTACACAGGCATATATCTATATACTGATAGTACACAGGCATATATCTATACACTGATAATACACAGGCATATATCTATATACTGATAGTACACAGGCATATATCTATATACTGATAGTACACAGGCATATATCTATATACTGATAGTACACAGGCATATATCTATATACTGATAGTACACAGGCATATATCTATATACTGATAGTACACAGGCATATATCTATATACTGATAGTACACAGGCATATATCTATATACTGATAGTACACAGGTATATATCTATATACTGATAGCACACAGGCATATATCTATATACTGATAGCACACAGGCATATATCTATACACTGATAGAACACAGGCATATATTAGTACACAGCCATATATCTATATACTGATAGCACACAGGCATATATCTATATACTGATAGTACACAGGCATATATCTATATACTGATAGTACACAGGCATATATCTATATACTAATAGTACACAGGCATATATCTATATACTGATAGTACACAGGCGTATATCTATATACTGATAGTACACAGGCGTATATCTATATACTGATAGTACACAGGCGTATATCTATATACTGATAGTACACAGGCATATATCTATATACTGATAGTACACAGGCATATATCTATATACTGATAGTACACAGGCATATATCTATATACTGATAGTACACAGGCATATATCTATACACTGATAGTACACAGGCATATATCTATATACTGATAGTACACAGGCATATATCTATATACTGATAGTACACAGGCATATATCTATATACTGATAGTACACAGGCATATATCTATATACTGATAGTACACAGGCATATATCTATATACTGATAGTACACAGGCAGATATCTATATACTGATAGTACACAGGCATATATCTATATACTGATAGTACACAGGCATATATCTATATACTGATAGTACACAGGCATATATCTATATACTGATAGTACACAGGCAGATATCTATATACTGATAGTACACAGGCATATATCTATATACTGATAGTACACAGGCATATATCTATATACTGATAGTACACAGGCCTATATCTATACACTGATAGCACACAGGCATATATCTATACACTGATAGCACACAGGCATATATCTATACACTGATAGCACACAGGCCTATATCTATATACTGATAGCACACAGGCATATATCTATATACTGATAGCACACAGGCATATATCTATATACTGATAGTACACAGGTATATATCTATATACTGATAGCACACAGGCATATATCTATATACTGATAGCACACAGGCATATATCTATACACTGATAGAACACAGGCATATATTAGTACACAGCCATATATCTATATACTGATAGCACACAGGCATATATCTATATACTGATAGTACACAGGCATATATCTATATACTGATAGTACACAGGCATATATCTATATACTAATAGTACACAGGCATATATCTATATACTGATAGTACACAGGCGTATATCTATATACTGATAGTACACAGGCGTATATCTATATACTGATAGTACACAGGCGTATATCTATATACTGATAGTACACAGGCATATATCTATATACTGATAGTACACAGGCATATATCTATATACTGATAGTACACAGGCATATATCTATATACTGATAGTACACAGGCATATATCTATATACTGATAGTACACAGGCATATATCTATATACTGATAGTACACAGGTATATATCTATATACTGATAGCACACAGGTATATATCTATATACTGATAGCACACAGGCATATATCTATACACTGATAGAACACAGGCATATATTAGTACACAGCCATATATCTATATACTGATAGCACACAGGCATATATCTATATACTGATAGTACACAGGCATATATCTATATACTGATAGTACACAGGCATATATCTATATACTAATAGTACACAGGCATATATCTATACACTGATAGTACACAGGCGTATATCTATATACTGATAGTACACAGGCGTATATCTATATACTGATAGTACACAGGCATATATCTATATACTGATAGTACACAGGCATATATCTATATACTGATAGTACACAGGCATATATCTATACACTGATAATACACAGGCATATATCTATACACTGATAGTACACAGGCATATATCTATATACTGATAGCTCACAGGCATATATCTATATACTGATAGTACACAGGCATATATCTATATACAGATAGTACACAGGCATATATCTATACACTGATAGTACAGAGGCATATATCTATATACTGATAGTACACAGGCATATATCTATATACTGATAGTACACAGGCATATATCTATATACTGATAGTACACAGGCATATATCTATACACTGATAGCACACAGGCATATATCTATATACTGATAGTACACAGGCATATATCTATATACTGATAGTACACAGGCATATATCTATACACTGATAGTACAGAGGCATACATCTATATACTAATAGTACACAGGCATATATCTATATACTGATAGTACACAGGCATATATCTATATACTGATAGTACACAGGCATATATCTATATACTGATAGTACACAGGCATATATCTATATACTGATAGTACACAGGCATATATCTATATACTGATAGTACACAGGCATATATCTATACACTGATAGTACACAGGCATATATCTATATACTGATAGTACACAGGCATATATCTATATACTGATAGCAAACAGGCATATATCTATATAATGATAGTACACAGGCATATATCTATATACTGATAGTACACAGGCATATATCTATATACTGATAGCACACAGGCATATATCTATATACTGATAGCACACAGGCATATATCTATATACTGATAGCACACAGGCATATATCTATATACTGATAGTACACAGGCATATATCTATATACTGATAGTACACAGGCATATATCTATACACTGATAGTACACAGACATATATCTATATACTGATAGTACACAGGCCTATATCTATATACTGATAGTACACAGGCATATATCTATATACTGATAGTACACAGGCATATATCTATATACTGATAGTACACAGGCACATATCTATATACTGATAGCACACAGGCGTATATCTATATACTGATAGTACACAGGCATATATCTATATACTGATAGCACACAGGCGTATATCTATATACTGATAGTACACAGGCATATATCTATATACTGATAGTACACAGGCATATATCTATACACTGATAGTACACAGGCATATATCTATATACTGATAGCACACAGGCATATATCTATATACTGATAGCACACAGGCATATATCTATACACTGATAGTACACAGGCATATATCTATATACTGATAGCACACAGGCATATATCTATATACTGATAGCACACAGGCATATATCTATATACTGATAGTACACAGGCATATATCTATACACTGATAGTACACAGGCATACATCTATATACTGATAGTACACAGGCATATATCTATATACTGATAGTACACAGGCATATATCTATATACTGATAGTACACAGGCATATATCTATATACTGATAGTACACAGGCATATATCTATATACTGATAGTACACAGGCATATATCTATATACTGATAGTACACAGGCATATATCTATACACTGATAGTACACAGGCATATATCTATATACTGATAGTACACAGGCATATATCTATATACTGATAGCACACAGGCATATATCTATATACTGATAGTACACAGGCATATATCTATATACTGATAGTACACAGGCATATATCTATATACTGATAGCACACAGGCATATATCTATATACTGATAGCACACAGGCATATATCTATATACTGATAGCACACAGGCATATATCTATATACTGATAGTACACAGGCATATATCTATATACTGATAGTACACAGGCATATATCTATACACTGATAGCACACAGGCATATATCTATACACTGATAGTACACAGGCCTATATCTATATACTGATAGCACACAGGCATATATCTATATACTGATAGCACACAGGCATATATCTATATACTGATAGTACACAGGCATATATCCATACACTGATAGCACACAGGCATATATCTATATACTGATAGTACACTGGCATATATCTATATACTGATAGTACACAGGCATATATCTATATACTGATAGTACACAGGCATATATCTATACACTGATAATACACAGGCATATATCTATATACTGATAGTACACAGGCATATATCTATATACTGATAGTACACAGGCATATATCTATACACTGATAGTACACAGGCATATATCTATATACTGATAGCACACTGGCATATATCTATATACTGATAGTACACTGGCATATATCTATACACTGATAGTACACAGGCATATATCTATATACTGATAGTACACAGGCATATATCTATATACTGATAGTACACAGGCATATATCTATATACTGATAGCACACAGGCATATATCTATATACTGATAGCACACAGGCATATATCTATATACTGATAGTACACAGCCATATATCTATATACTGATAGTACACAGGCATATATCTATACACTGATAGTACACAGGCATATATCTATATACTGATAGTACACAGGCATATATCTATATACTGATAGTACACAGGCATATATCTATATACTGATAGTACACAGGCATATATCTATACACTGATAGCACACAGGCATATATCTATATACTGATAGTACACAGGCATACATGTATATACTGATAGTACACAGGCATATATCTATATACTGATAGTACAGAGGCATATATCTATATACTGATAGTACACAGGCATATATCTATATACTGATAGCACACAGGCATATATCTATATACTGATAGTACACAGGCATATATCTATATACTGATAGTACACAGGCATATATCTATATACTGATAGTACACAGGCATATATCTATATACTGATAGTACACAGGCATATATCTATATACTGATAGCACACAGGCATATATCTATACACTGATAGCACACAGGCATATATCTATACACTGATAGTACACAGGCATATATCTATACACTGATAGTACACAGGCATATATCTATATACTGATAGTACACAGCCATATATCTATATACTGATAGTACACAGGCATATATCTATACACTGATAGCACACAGGCGTATATCTATATACTGATAGCACACAGGCATATATCTATATACTGATAGTACACAGGCATATATCTATATACTGATAGTACACAGGCATATATCTATATACTGATAGCACACAGGCATATATCTATATACTGATAGCACACAGCCATATATCTATATACTGATAGCACACAGGCATATATCTATATACTGATAGTACACAGGCATATATCTATATACTGATAGTACACAGGCATATATCTATATACTGATAGTACACAGGCATATATCTATATACTGATAGTACACAGGCATATATCTATATACTGATAGTACACAGGCATATATCTATATACTGATAGTACACAGGCATATATCTATATACTGATAGTACACAGGCATATATCTATATACTGATAGTACACAGGCATATATCTATATACTGATAGTACACAGGCATATATCTATATACTGATAGTACACAGGCATATATCTATATACTGATAGTACACAGGCATATATCTATATACTGATAGTACACAGGCATATATCTATATACTGATAGTACACAGGCATATATCTATATACTGATAGTACACAGGCAGATATCTATATACTGATAGTACACAGGCATATATCTATATACTGATAGTACACAGGCATATATCTATATACTGATAGTACACAGGCCTATATCTATATACTGATAGCACACAGGCATATATCTATACACTGATAGCACACAGGCCTATATCTATACACTGATAGCACACAGGCCTATATCTATATACTGATAGCACACAGGCATATATCTATATACTGATAGCACACAGGCATATATCTATATACTGATAGTACACTGGCATATATCTATATACTGATAGTACACAGGCATATATCTATATACTGATAGTACACAGGCATATATCTATACACTGATAATACACAGGCATATATCTATATACTGATAGTACACAGGCATATATCTATATACTGATAGTACACAGGCATATATCTATATACTGATAGTACACAGGCATATATCTATATACTGATAGTACACAGGCATATATCTATATACTGATAGTACACAGGCATATATCTATATACTGATAGTACACAGGCATATATCTATATACTGATAGTACACAGGTATATATCTATATACTGATAGCACACAGGCATATATCTATATACTGATAGCACACAGGCATATATCTATATACTGATAGTACACTGGCATATATCTATATACTGATAGTACACAGGCATATATCTATATACTGATAGTACACAGGCATATATCTATACACTGATAATACACAGGCATATATCTATATACTGATAGTACACAGGCATATATCTATATACTGATAGTACACAGGCATATATCTATATACTGATAGTACACAGGCATATATCTATATACTGATAGTACACAGGCATATATCTATATACTGATAGTACACAGGCATATATCTATATACTGATAGTACACAGGCATATATCTATATACTGATAGTACACAGGTATATATCTATATACTGATAGCACACAGGCATATATCTATATACTGATAGCACACAGGCATATATCTATACACTGATAGAACACAGGCATATATTAGTACACAGCCATATATCTATATACTGATAGCACACAGGCATATATCTATATACTGATAGTACACAGGCATATATCTATATACTGATAGTACACAGGCATATATCTATATACTAATAGTACACAGGCATATATCTATATACTGATAGTACACAGGCGTATATCTATATACTGATAGTACACAGGCGTATATCTATATACTGATAGTACACAGGCGTATATCTATATACTGATAGTACACAGGCATATATCTATATACTGATAGTACACAGGCATATATCTATATACTGATAGTACACAGGCATATATCTATATACTGATAGTACACAGGCATATATCTATACACTGATAGTACACAGGCATATATCTATATACTGATAGTACACAGGCATATATCTATATACTGATAGTACACAGGCATATATCTATATACTGATAGTACACAGGCATATATCTATATACTGATAGTACACAGGCATATATCTATATACTGATAGTACACAGGCAGATATCTATATACTGATAGTACACAGGCATATATCTATATACTGATAGTACACAGGCATATATCTATATACTGATAGTACACAGGCATATATCTATATACTGATAGTACACAGGCAGATATCTATATACTGATAGTACACAGGCATATATCTATATACTGATAGTACACAGGCATATATCTATATACTGATAGTACACAGGCCTATATCTATACACTGATAGCACACAGGCATATATCTATACACTGATAGCACACAGGCATATATCTATACACTGATAGCACACAGGCCTATATCTATATACTGATAGCACACAGGCATATATCTATATACTGATAGCACACAGGCATATATCTATATACTGATAGTACACAGGTATATATCTATATACTGATAGCACACAGGCATATATCTATATACTGATAGCACACAGGCATATATCTATACACTGATAGAACACAGGCATATATTAGTACACAGCCATATATCTATATACTGATAGCACACAGGCATATATCTATATACTGATAGTACACAGGCATATATCTATATACTGATAGTACACAGGCATATATCTATATACTAATAGTACACAGGCATATATCTATATACTGATAGTACACAGGCGTATATCTATATACTGATAGTACACAGGCGTATATCTATATACTGATAGTACACAGGCGTATATCTATATACTGATAGTACACAGGCATATATCTATATACTGATAGTACACAGGCATATATCTATATACTGATAGTACACAGGCATATATCTATATACTGATAGTACACAGGCATATATCTATATACTGATAGTACACAGGCATATATCTATATACTGATAGTACACAGGTATATATCTATATACTGATAGCACACAGGTATATATCTATATACTGATAGCACACAGGCATATATCTATACACTGATAGAACACAGGCATATATTAGTACACAGCCATATATCTATATACTGATAGCACACAGGCATATATCTATATACTGATAGTACACAGGCATATATCTATATACTGATAGTACACAGGCATATATCTATATACTAATAGTACACAGGCATATATCTATACACTGATAGTACACAGGCGTATATCTATATACTGATAGTACACAGGCGTATATCTATATACTGATAGTACACAGGCATATATCTATATACTGATAGTACACAGGCATATATCTATATACTGATAGTACACAGGCATATATCTATACACTGATAATACACAGGCATATATCTATACACTGATAGTACACAGGCATATATCTATATACTGATAGCTCACAGGCATATATCTATATACTGATAGTACACAGGCATATATCTATATACAGATAGTACACAGGCATATATCTATACACTGATAGTACAGAGGCATATATCTATATACTGATAGTACACAGGCATATATCTATATACTGATAGTACACAGGCATATATCTATATACTGATAGTACACAGGCATATATCTATACACTGATAGCACACAGGCATATATCTATATACTGATAGTACACAGGCATATATCTATATACTGATAGTACACAGGCATATATCTATACACTGATAGTACAGAGGCATACATCTATATACTAATAGTACACAGGCATATATCTATATACTGATAGTACACAGGCATATATCTATATACTGATAGTACACAGGCATATATCTATATACTGATAGTACACAGGCATATATCTATATACTGATAGTACACAGGCATATATCTATATACTGATAGTACACAGGCATATATCTATACACTGATAGTACACAGGCATATATCTATATACTGATAGTACACAGGCATATATCTATATACTGATAGCAAACAGGCATATATCTATATAATGATAGTACACAGGCATATATCTATATACTGATAGTACACAGGCATATATCTATATACTGATAGCACACAGGCATATATCTATATACTGATAGCACACAGGCATATATCTATATACTGATAGCACACAGGCATATATCTATATACTGATAGTACACAGGCATATATCTATATACTGATAGTACACAGGCATATATCTATACACTGATAGTACACAGACATATATCTATATACTGATAGTACACAGGCCTATATCTATATACTGATAGTACACAGGCATATATCTATATACTGATAGTACACAGGCATATATCTATATACTGATAGTACACAGGCACATATCTATATACTGATAGCACACAGGCGTATATCTATATACTGATAGTACACAGGCATATATCTATATACTGATAGCACACAGGCGTATATCTATATACTGATAGTACACAGGCATATATCTATATACTGATAGTACACAGGCATATATCTATACACTGATAGTACACAGGCATATATCTATATACTGATAGCACACAGGCATATATCTATATACTGATAGCACACAGGCATATATCTATACACTGATAGTACACAGGCATATATCTATATACTGATAGCACACAGGCATATATCTATATACTGATAGCACACAGGCATATATCTATATACTGATAGTACACAGGCATATATCTATACACTGATAGTACACAGGCATACATCTATATACTGATAGTACACAGGCATATATCTATATACTGATAGTACACAGGCATATATCTATATACTGATAGTACACAGGCATATATCTATATACTGATAGTACACAGGCATATATCTATATACTGATAGTACACAGGCATATATCTATATACTGATAGTACACAGGCATATATCTATACACTGATAGTACACAGGCATATATCTATATACTGATAGTACACAGGCATATATCTATATACTGATAGCACACAGGCATATATCTATATACTGATAGTACACAGGCATATATCTATATACTGATAGTACACAGGCATATATCTATATACTGATAGCACACAGGCATATATCTATATACTGATAGCACACAGGCATATATCTATATACTGATAGCACACAGGCATATATCTATATACTGATAGTACACAGGCATATATCTATATACTGATAGTACACAGGCATATATCTATACACTGATAGCACACAGGCATATATCTATACACTGATAGTACACAGGCCTATATCTATATACTGATAGCACACAGGCATATATCTATATACTGATAGCACACAGGCATATATCTATATACTGATAGTACACAGGCATATATCCATACACTGATAGCACACAGGCATATATCTATATACTGATAGTACACTGGCATATATCTATATACTGATAGTACACAGGCATATATCTATATACTGATAGTACACAGGCATATATCTATACACTGATAATACACAGGCATATATCTATATACTGATAGTACACAGGCATATATCTATATACTGATAGTACACAGGCATATATCTATATACTGATAGTACACAGGCATATATCTATATACTGATAGTACACAGGCATATATCTATATACTGATAGTACACAGGTATATATCTATATACTGATAGCACACAGGTATATATCTATATATACTGATAGCACACAGGCATATATCTATATACTGATAGTACACAGGCATATATCTATATACTGATAGCACACAGGCCTATATCTATATACTGATAGTACACAGGCATATATCTATATACTGATAGCACACAGGTATATATCTATATACTGATAGCACACAGGCATATATCTATACACTGATAGTACACAGGCATATATCTATACACTGATAGTACACAGGCATATATTAGTACACAGCCATATATCTATATACTGATAGCACACAGGCATATATCTATATACTGATAGCACACAGGCATATATCTATATACTGATAGTACACAGGCATATATCTATATACTGATAGTACACAGGCATATATCTATATACTAATAGTACACAGGCATATATCTATACACTGATAGTACACAGGCGTATATCTATATACTGATAGTACACAGGCGTATATCTATATACTGATAGCACACAGGCATATATCTATATACTGATAGTACACAGGCATATATCTATATACTGATAGTACACAGGCATATATCTATATACTGATAGTACACAGGCATATATCTATATACTGATAGCACACAGGCATATATCTATATACTGATAGCACACAGGCATATATCTATATACTGATAATACACAGGCATATATCTATACACTGATAATACACAGGCATATATCTATACACTGATAGTACACAGGCATATATCTATATACTGATAGCTCACAGGCATATATCTATATACTGATAGTACACAGGCATATATCTATATACAGATAGTACACAGGCATATATCTATACACTGATAGTACAGAGGCATATATCTATATACTGATAGTACACAGGCATATATCTATATACTGATAGTACACAGGCATATATCTATATACTGATAGTACACAGGCATATATCTATATACTGATAGCACACAGGCATATATCTATATACTGATAGTACACAGGCATATATCTATATACTGATAGTACACAGGCATATATCTATATACTCATAGTACACAGGCATATATCTATACACTGATAGTACACAGGCATATATCTATATACTGATAGCACACTGGCATATATCTATATACTGATAGTACACAGGCATATATCTATACACTGATAGTACACAGGCATATATCTATATACTGATAGTACACAGGCATATATCTATATACTGATAGTACACAGGCATATATCTATATACTGATAGCACACAGGCATATATCTATATACTGATAGCACACAGGCATATATCTATATACTGATAGTACACAGGCATATATCTATATACTGATAGCACACAGGCATATATCTATATACTGATAGCACACAGGCATATATCTATATACTGATAGTACACAGGCATATATCTATATACTGATAGCACACAGGCATATATCTATATACTGATAGCACACAGGCATATATCTATATACTGATAGCACACAGGCATATATCTATATACTGATAGTACACAGGCATATATCTATACACTGATAGTACACAGGCATACATCTATATACTGATAGTACACAGGCATATATCTATATACTGATAGTACACAGGCATATATCTATATACTGATAGTACACAGGCATATATCTATATACTGATAGTACACAGGCATATATCTATATACTGATAGTACACAGGCATATATCTATATACTGATAGTACACAGGCATATATCTATACACTGATAGTACACAGGCATATATCTATATACTGATAGTACACAGGCATATATCTATATACTGATAGCACACAGGCATATATCTATATACTGATAGTACACAGGCATATATCTATATACTGATAGTACACAGGCATATATCTATATACTGATAGCACACAGGCATATATCTATATACTGATAGCACACAGGCATATATCTATATACTGATACCACACAGGCATATATCTATATACTGATAGTACACAGGCATATATCTATATACTGATAGCACACAGGCATATATCTATACACTGATAGTACACAGACATATATCTATATACTGATAGTACACAGGCCTATATCTATATACTGATAGTACACAGGCATATATCTATATACTGATAGTACACAGGCATATATCTATATACTGATAGTACACAGGCACATATCTATATACTGATAGCACACAGGCGTATATCTATATACTGATAGTACACAGGCATATATCTATATACTGATAGCACACAGGCGTATATCTATATACTGATAGTACACAGGCATATATCTATATACTGATAGTACACAGGCATATATCTATATACTGATAGCACACAGGCATATATCTATATACTGATAGTACACAGGCATATATCTATATACTGATAGTACACAGGCATATATCTATATACTGATAGTACACAGGCATATATCTATACACTGATAGTACACAGGCATATATCTATATACTGATAGCACACTGGCATATATCTATATACTGATAGTACACAGGCATATATCTATACACTGATAGTACACAGGCATATATCTATATACTGATAGTACACAGGCATATATCTATATACTGATAGTACACAGGCATATATCTATATACTGATAGCACACAGGCATATATCTATATACTGATAGCACACAGGCATATATCTATACACTGATAGTACACAGGCATATATCTATATACTGATAGCACACAGGCATATATCTATATACTGATAGCACACAGGCATATATCTATATACTGATAGTACACAGGCATATATCTATACACTGATAGTACACAGGCATACATCTATATACTGATAGTACACAGGCATATATCTATATACTGATAGTACACAGGCATATATCTATATACTGATAGCACACAGGCATATATCTATATACTGATAGCACACAGGCATATATCTATATACTGATAGTACACAGGCATATATCCATACACTGATAGCACACAGGCATATATCTATATACTGATAGTACACTGGCATATATCTATATACTGATAGTACACAGGCATATATCTATATACTGATAGTACACAGGCATATATCTATACACTGATAATACACAGGCATATATCTATATACTGATAGTACACAGGCATATATCTATATACTGATAGTACACAGGCATATATCTATATACTGATAGTACACAGGCATATATCTATATACTGATAGTACACAGGCATATATCTATATACTGATAGTACACAGGTATATATCTATATACTGATAGCACACAGGTATATATCTATATACTGATAGCACACAGGCATATATCTATACACTGATAGAACACAGGCATATATTAGTACACAGCCATATATCTATATACTGATAGCACACAGGCATATATCTATATACTGATAGTACACAGGCATATATCTATATACTGATAGTACACAGGCATATATCTATATACTAATAGTACACAGGCATATATCTATACACTGATAGTACACAGGCGTATATCTATATACTGATAGTACACAGGCGTATATCTATATACTGATAGTACACAGGCATATATCTATATACTGATAGTACACAGGCATATATCTATATACTGATAGTACACAGGCATATATCTATATACTGATAGCACACAGGCATATATCTATATACTGATAGCACACAGGCATATATCTATATACTGATAATACACAGGCATATATCTATACACTGATAATACACAGGCATATATCTATACACTGATAGTACACAGGCATATATCTATATACTGATAGCTCACAGGCATATATCTATATACTGATAGTACACAGGCATATATCTATATACTGATAGTACACAGGCATATATCTATATACTGATAGTACACAGGCATATATCTATATACTGATAGCACACAGGCGTATATCTATATACTGATAGTACACAGGCATATATCTATATACTGATAGCACACAGGTATATATCTATATACTGATAGCACACAGGCATATATCTATATACTGATAGTACACAGGCATATATCTATATACTGATAGTACACAGGCATATATCTATATACTGATAGTACACAGGCATATATCTATACACTGATAGTACACAGGCATATATCTATATACTGATAGCACACTGGCATATATCTAAATACTGATAGTACACAGGCATATATCTATACACTGATAGTACACAGGCATATATCTATATACTGATAGTACACAGGCATATATCTATATACTGATAGTACACAGGCATATATCTATATACTGATAGCACACAGGCATATATCTATATACTGATAGTACACAGGCATATATCTATACACTGATAGTACACAGGCATACATCTATATACTGATAGTACACAGGCATATATCTATATACTGATAGTACACAGGCATATATCTATATACTGATAGTACACAGGCATACATCTATATACTGATAGTACACAGGCATATATCTATATACTGATAGTACACAGGCATATATCTATATACTGATAGTACACAGGCATATATCTATATACTGATAGTACACAGGCATATATCTATATACTGATAGCACACAGGCGTATATCTATATACTGATAGTACACAGGCATATATCTATATACTGATAGTACACAGGCATATATCTATACACTGATAGTACACAGGCATATATCTATATACTGATAGCACACTGGCATATATCTATATACTGATAGTACACAGGCATATATCTATACACTGATAGTACACAGGCATATATCTATATACTGATAGTACACAGGCATATATCTATATACTGATAGTACACAGGCATATATCTATATACTGATAGCACACAGGCATATATCTATATACTGATAGCACACAGGCATATATCTATACACTGATAGTACACAGGCATATATCTATATACTGATAGCACACAGGCATATATCTATATACTGATAGTACACAGGCATATATCTATATACTGATAGTACACAGGCATATATCTATACACTGATAGTACACAGGCATATATCTATATACTGATAGCACACTGGCATATATCTATATACTGATAGTACACAGGCATATATCTATACACTGATAGTACACAGGCATATATCTATATACTGATAGCACACTGGCATATATCTAAATACTGATAGTACACAGGCATATATCTATACACTGATAGTACACAGGCATATATCTATATACTGATAGTACACAGGCATATATCTATATACTGATAGTACACAGGCATATATCTATATACTGATAGCACACAGGCATATATCTATATACTGATAGTACACAGGCATATATCTATACACTGATAGTACACAGGCATACATCTATATACTGATAGTACACAGGCATATATCTATATACTGATAGTACACAGGCATATATCTATATACTGATAGTACACAGGCATACATCTATATACTGATAGTACACAGGCATATATCTATATACTGATAGTACACAGGCATATATCTATATACTGATAGTACACAGGCATATATCTATATACTGATAGTACACAGGCATATATCTATATACTGATAGCACACAGGCGTATATCTATATACTGATAGTACACAGGCATATATCTATATACTGATAGTACACAGGCATATATCTATACACTGATAGTACACAGGCATATATCTATATACTGATAGCACACTGGCATATATCTATATACTGATAGTACACAGGCATATATCTATACACTGATAGTACACAGGCATATATCTATATACTGATAGTACACAGGCATATATCTATATACTGATAGTACACAGGCATATATCTATATACTGATAGCACACAGGCATATATCTATATACTGATAGCACACAGGCATATATCTATACACTGATAGTACACAGGCATATATCTATATACTGATAGCACACAGGCATATATCTATATACTGATAGTACACAGGCATATATCTATATACTGATAGTACACAGGCATATATCTATACACTGATAGTACACAGGCATATATCTATATACTGATAGCACACTGGCATATATCTATATACTGATAGTACACAGGCATATATCTATACACTGATAGTACACAGGCATATATCTATATACTGATAGTACACAGGCATATATCTATATACTGATAGTACACAGGCATATATCTATATACTGATAGTACACAGGCATATATCTATATACTGATAGTACACAGGCATATATCTATATACTGATAGTACACAGGTATATATCTATATACTGATAGCACACAGGCATATATCTATATACTGATAGTACACAGGCATATATCTATATACTGATAGTACACAGGCATATATCTATATACTGATAGTACACAGGCGTATATCTATATACTGATAGTACACAGGCATATATCTATATACTGATAGTACACAGGCATACATCTATATACTGATAGTACACAGGCGTATATCTATATACTGATAGCACACTGGCATATATCTATATACTGATAGTACACAGGCATATATCTATACACTGATAATACACAGGCATATATCTATATACTGATAGTACACAGGCATATATCTATATACTGATAGTACACAGGCATATATCTATACACTGATAGCACACAGGCATATATCTATACACTGATAGCACACAGGCCTATATCTATATACTGATAGCACACAGGCCTATATCTATATACTGATAGTACACAGGCATATATCTATATACTGATAGTACACTGGCATATATCTATACACTGATAGCACACAGGCATATATCTATATACTGATAGTACACTGGCATATATCTATATACTGACAGTACACAGGCATATATCTAAATACTGATAGTACACAGGCATATATCTATATACTGATAGTACACAGGCATATATCTATATACTGATAGTACACAGGCATATATCTATATACTGATAGTACACAGGCATATATCTATATACTGATAGCACACAGGTATATATCTATATACTGATAGCACACAGGCATATATCTATATACTGATAGTACACAGGCATATATCTATATACTGATAGTACACAGGCATTTATCTATATACTGATAGTACACAGGCATATATCTATATACTGATAGTACACAGGCATATATCTATACACTGATAGAACACAGGCATATATTAGTACACAGCCATATATCTATATACTGATAGCACACAGGCATATATCTATATACTGATAGTACACAGGCATATATCTATATACTGATAGTACACAGGCATATATCTATATACTGATAGTACACAGGCATATATCTATATACTGATAGTACACAGGCATATATCTATATACTGATAGTACACAGGCATATATCTATATACTGATAGTACACAGGTATATATCTATATACTGATAGCACACAGGCATATATCTATATACTGATAGTACACAGGCATATATCTATATACTGATAGTACACAGGCATATATCTATATACTGATAGTACACAGGCATATATCTATATACTGATAGTACACAGGCATATATCTATACACTGATAGAACACAGGCATATATTAGTACACAGCCATATATCTATATACTGATAGCATACAGGCATATATCTATATACTGATAGTACACAGGCATATATCTATATACTGATAGTACACAGGCATATATCTATATACTAATAGTACACAGGCATATATCTATATACTGATAGTACACAGGCGTATATCTATATACTGATAGTACACAGGCGTATATCTATATACTGATAGTACACAGGCGTATATCTATATACTGATAGTACACAGGCGTATATCTATATACTGATAGTACACAGGCGTATATCTATATACTGATAGTACACAGGCGTATATCTATATACTGATAGTACACAGGCATATATCTATATACTGATAGTACACTGGCATATATCTATATACTGATAGTACACAGGCATATATCTATATACTGATAGTACACAGGCATATATCTATATACTGATAGTACACAGGCATATATCTATATACTGATAGTACACAGGCATATATCTATATACTGATAGTACACAGGCATATATCTATATACTGATAGCACACAGCCATATATCTATATACTGATAGTACACAGGCGTATATCTATATACTGATAGTACACAAGCGTATATCTATATACTGATAGTACACAGGCATATATCTATATACTGATAGTACACAGGCATATATCTATACACTGATAGAACACAGGCATATATTAGTACACAGCCATATATCTATATACTGATAGCACACAGGCATATATCTATATACTGATAGTACACAGGCATATATCTATATACTGATAGTACACAGGTATATATCTATATACTGATAGCACACAGGCATATATCTATATACTGATAGCACACAGGCATATATCTATACACTGATAGAACACAGGCATATATTAGTACACAGCCATATATCTATATACTGATAGCACACAGGCATATATCTATATACTGATAGTACACAGGCATATATCTATATACTGATAGTACACAGGCATATATCTATATACTAATAGTACACAGGCATATATCTATATACTGATAGTACACAGGCGTATATCTATATACTGATAGTACACAGGCGTATATCTATATACTGATAGTACACAGGCATATATCTATATACTGATAGCACACAGGCGTATATCTATATACTGATAGTACACAGGCATATATCTATATACTGATAGTACACAGGCATATATCTATATACTGATAGTACACAGGCATATATCTATATACTGATAGCACACAGGCGTATATCTATATACTGATAGTACACAGGCATATATCTATATACTGATAGTACACAGGCATACATCTATATACTGATAGTACACAGGCGTATATCTATATACTGATAGCACACAGGCATATATCTACATACTGATAGTACACAGGCATATATCTATATACTGATAGCACACTGGCATATATCTATATACTGATAGTACACAGGCATATATCTATACACTGATAATACACAGGCATATATCTATATACTGATAGTACACAGGCATATATCTATATACTGATAGTACACAGGCATATATCTATACACTGATAGCACACAGGCATATATCTATACACTGATAGCACACAGGCCTATATCTATATACTGATAGCACACAGGCCTATATCTATATACTGATAGTACACAGGCATATATCTATATACTGATAGTACACTGGCATATATCTATACACTGATAGCACACAGGCATATATCTATATACTGATAGTACACTGGCATATATCTATATACTGATAGTACACAGGCATATATCTATATACTGATAGTACACAGGCATATATCTATATACTGATAGTACACAGGCATATATCTATATACTGATAGTACACAGGCATATATCTATATACTGATAGTACACAGGCATATATCTATATACTGATAGTACACAGGTATATATCTATATACTGATAGCACACAGGCATATATCTATATACTGATAGTACACAGGCATATATCTATATACTGATAGTACACAGGCATATATCTATATACTGATAGTACACAGGCATATATCTATATACTGATAGTACACAGGCATATATCTATACACTGATAGAACACAGGCATATATTAGTACACAGCCATATATCTATATACTGATAGCACACAGGCATATATCTATATACTGATAGTACACAGGCATATATCTATATACTGATAGTACACAGGCATATATCTATATACTAATAGTACACAGGCATATATCTATATACTGATAGTACACAGGCGTATATCTATATACTGATAGTACACAGGCGTATATCTATATACTGATAGTACACAGGCGTATATCTATATACTGATAGTACACAGGCGTATATCTATATACTGATAGTACACAGGCGTATATCTATATACTGATAGTACACAGGCGTATATCTATATACTGATAGTACACAGGCATATATCTATATACTGATAGTACACTGGCATATATCTATATACTGATAGTACACAGGCATATATCTATATACTGATAGTACACAGGCATATATCTATATACTGATAGTACACAGGCATATATCTATATACTGATAGTACACAGGCATATATCTATATACTGATAGTACACAGGCATATATCTATATACTGATAGCACACAGCCATATATCTATATACTGATAGTACACAGGCGTATATCTATATACTGATAGTACACAGGCGTATATCTATATACTGATAGTACACAGGCGTATATCTATATACTGATAGTACACAGGCGTATATCTATATACTGATAGTACACAGGCGTATATCTATATACTGATAGTACACAGGCATATATCTATATACTGATAGTACACAGGCATATATCTATACACTGATAGTACACAGGCATATATCTATACACTGATAGTACACAGGCATATAGCTATATACTGATAGTACACAGGCATATATCTATATACTGATAGTACACAGGCATATATCTATATACTGATAGTACACAGGCATATATCTATATACTGATAGCTCACAGGCATATATCTATATACTGATAGTACACAGGCATATATCTATATACTGATAGTACACAGGCATATATCTATACACTGATAGCTCACAGGCATATATCTATATACTGATAGTACACAGGCATATATCTATATACTGATAGTACACAGGCATATATCTATACACTGATAGTACACAGGCATATATCTATACACTGATAGTACACAGGCATATATCTATATACTGATAGCACACAGGCATATATCTATATACTGATAGTACACAGGCATATATCTATACACTGATAGTACACAGGCATATATCTATATACTGATAGCACACAGGCATATATCTATATACTGATAGCACACAGGCATATATCTATATACTGATAGTACACAGGCATACATCTATACACTGATAGTACACAGGCATACATCTATATACTGATAGTACACAGGCATATATCTATATACTGATAGTACACAGGCATATATCTATACACTGATAGTACACAGGCATATATCTATATACTGATAGTACACAGGCTTATATCTATATACTGATAGTACACAGGCATATATCTATATACTGATAGTACACAGGCATATATCTATACACTGATAGTACACAGGCATATATCTATACACTGATAGTACACAGGCATATATCTATATACTGATAGTACACAGGCATATATCTATATACTGATAGTACACAGGCATATATCTATATACTGATAGTACACAGGCATATATCTATATACTGATAGCACACAGGCATATATCTATATACTGATAGTACACAGGCATATATCTATATACTGATAGTACACAGGCATATATCTATATACTGATAGCACACAGGCATATATCTATATACTGATAGTACACAGGCATATATCTATATACTGATAGCACACAGGCATATATCTATATACTGATAGTACACAGGCATATATCTATATACTGATAGCACACAGCCATATATCTATATACTGATAGTACACAGGCGTATATCTATATACTGATAGTACACAGGCGTATATCTATATACTGATAGCACACAGGCGTATATCTATATACTGATAGTACACAGGCGTATATCTATATACTGATATTACACAGGCATACATCTATATACTGATAGTACACAGGCGTATATCTATATACTGATAGCACACAGGCATATATCTATATACTGATAGTACACAGGCATATATCTATATACTGATAGTACACAGGCATATATCTATATACTGATAGTACACAGGCATACATCTATATACTGATAGTACACAGGCATATATCTATATACTGATAGTACACAGGCATACATCTATATACTGATAGCACACATGCATATATCTATATACTGATAGCACACAGACACATATCTATATACTGATAGCACACAGGCATATATCTATATACTGATAGTACAGAGGCATATATCTATATACTGATAGTACACAGGCATATATCTATATACTGATAGTACACAGGCATATATCTATATACTGATAGTACACAGGCATATATCTATATACTGATAGTACACAGGCATATATCTATATACTGATAGCACACAGGCATATATCTATATACTGATAGCACACAGGCATATATCTATATACTGATAGTACACAGGCATATATCTATATACTGATAGCACACAGGCATATATCTATATACTGATAGCACACAGCCATATATCTATATACTGATAGCACACAGCCATATATCTATATACTGATAGCACACAGCATATATCTATATACTGATAGTACACAGGCATATATCTATATACTGATAGCACACAGGCATATATCTATATACTGATAGTACACAGTCATATATCTATATACTGATAGTACACAGGCATATATCTATATACTGATAGTACACAGGCATATATCTATATACTGATAGTACACAGGCATATATCTATATACTGATAGTACACAGGCATATATCTATATACTGATAGTACACAGGCATATATCTATATACTGATAGTACACAGGCATATATCTATATACTGATAGTACACAGGCATATATCTATATACTGATAGTACACAGGCATATATCTATATACTGATAGCACACAGGCGTATATCTATATACTGATAGTACACAGGCATATATCTATATACTGATAGTACACAGGCATACATCTATATACTGATAGTACACAGGCGTATATCTATATACTGATAGCACACAGGCATATATCTATATACTGATAGTACACAGGCATATATCTATATACTGATAGCACACTGGCATATATCTATATACTGATAGTACACAGGCATATATCTATACACTGATAATACACAGGCATATATCTATATACTGATAGTACACAGGCATATATCTATATACTGATAGTACACAGGCATATATCTATACACTGATAGCACACAGGCATATATCTATACACTGATAGCACACAGGCCTATATCTATATACTGATAGCACACAGGCCTATATCTATATACTGATAGTACACAGGCATATATCTATATACTGATAGTACACTGGCATATATCTATACACTGATAGCACACAGGCATATATCTATATACTGATAGTACACTGGCATATATCTATATACTGATAGTACACAGGCATATATCTATATACTGATAGTACACAGGCATATATCTATATACTGATAGTACACAGGCATATATCTATATACTGATAGTACACAGGCATATATCTATATACTGATAGTACACAGGCATATATCTATATACTGATAGTACACAGGTATATATCTATATACTGATAGCACACAGGCATATATCTATATACTGATAGTACACAGGCATATATCTATATACTGATAGTACACAGGCATATATCTATATACTGATAGTACACAGGCATATATCTATATACTGATAGTACACAGGCATATATCTATACACTGATAGAACACAGGCATATATTAGTACACAGGCATATATCTATATACTGATAGTACACAGGCATATATCTATATACTGATAGTACACAGGCATATATCTATATACTGATAGTACACAGGCATATATCTATATACTGATAGTACACAGGCATATATCTATATACTGATAGTACACAGGCATATATCTATATACTGATAGTACACAGGTATATATCTATATACTGATAGCACACAGGCATATATCTATATACTGATAGTACACAGGCATATATCTATATACTGATAGTACACAGGCATATATCTATATACTGATAGTACACAGGCATATATCTATATACTGATAGTACACAGGCATATATCTATACACTGATAGAACACAGGCATATATTAGTACACAGCCATATATCTATATACTGATAGCACACAGGCATATATCTATATACTGATAGTACACAGGCATATATCTATATACTGATAGTACACAGGCATATATCTATATACTAATAGTACACAGGCATATATCTATATACTGATAGTACACAGGCGTATATCTATATACTGATAGTACACAGGCGTATATCTATATACTGATAGTACACAGGCGTATATCTATATACTGATAGTACACAGGCGTATATCTATATACTGATAGTACACAGGCGTATATCTATATACTGATAGTACACAGGTGTATATCTATATACTGATAGTACACAGGCATATATCTATATACTGATAGTACACTGGCATATATCTATATACTGATAGTACACAGGCATATATCTATATACTGATAGTACACAGGCATATATCTATATACTGATAGTACACAGGCATATATCTATATACTGATAGTACACAGGCATATATCTATATACTGATAGTACACAGGCATATATCTATATACTGATAGCACACAGCCATATATCTATATACTGATAGTACACAGGCGTATATCTATATACTGATAGTACACAGGCGTATATCTATATACTGATAGTACACAGGCGTATATCTATATACTGATAGTACACAGGCGTATATCTATATACTGATAGTACACAGGCATATATCTATATACTGATAGTACACAGGCATATATCTATATACTGATAGTACACAGGCATATATCTATACACTGATAGTACACAGGCATATATCTATACACTGATAGTACACAGGCATATAGCTATATACTGATAGTACACAGGCATATATCTATATACTGATAGTACACAGGCATATATCTATATACTGATAGTACACAGGCATATATCTATATACTGATAGCTCACAGGCATATATCTATATACTGATAGTACACAGGCATATATCTATATACTGATAGTACACAGGCATATATCTATACACTGATAGCTCACAGGCATATATCTATATACTGATAGTACACAGGCATATATCTATATACTGATAGTACACAGGCATATATCTATACACTGATAGTACACAGGCATATATCTATACACTGATAGTACACAGGCATATATCTATATACTGATAGCACACAGGCATATATCTATATACTGATAGTACACAGGCATATATCTATACACTGATAGTACACAGGCATATATCTATATACTGATAGCACACAGGCATATATCTATATACTGATAGCACACAGGCATATATCTATATACTGATAGTACACAGGCATACATCTATACACTGATAGTACACAGGCATACATCTATATACTGATAGTACACAGGCATATATCTATATACTGATAGTACACAGGCATATATCTATACACTGATAGTACACAGGCATATATCTATATACTGATAGTACACAGGCATATATCTATATACTGATAGTACACAGGCATATATCTATATACTGATAGTACACAGGCATATATCTATACACTGATAGTACACAGGCATATATCTATACACTGATAGTACACAGGCATATATCTATATACTGATAGTACACAGGCATATATCTATATACTGATAGTACACAGGCATATATCTATATACTGATAGTACACAGGCATATATCTATATACTGATAGTACACAGGCATATATCTATATACTGATAGCACACAGGCATATATCTATATACTGATAGTACACAGGCATATATCTATATACTGATAGTACACAGGCATATATCTATTTACTGATAGCACACAGGCATATATCTATATACTGATAGTACACAGGCATATATCTATATACTGATAGCACACAGGCATATATCTATATACTGATAGTACACAGGCATATATCTATATACTGATAGCACACAGCCATATATCTATATACTGATAGTACACAGGCGTATATCTATATACTGATAGTACACAGGCATATATCTATATACTGATAGCACACAGGCGTATATCTATATACTGATAGTACACAGGCGTATATCTATATACTGATAGTACACAGGCATACATCTATATACTGATAGTACACAGGCGTATATCTATATACTGATAGCACACAGGCATATATCTATATACTGATAGTACACAGGCATATATCTATATACTGATAGTACACAGGCATATATCTATATACTGATAGTACACAGGCATACATCTATATACTGATAGCACACAGGCATATATCTATATACTGATAGTACACAGGCATATATCTATATACTGATAGTACACAGGCATATATCTATATACTGATAGTACACAGGCATACATCTATATACTGATAGCACACATGCATATATCTATATACTGATAGCACACAGACACATATCTATATACTGATAGCACACAGGCATATATCTATATACTGATAGTACAGAGGCATATATCTATATACTGATAGTACACAGGCATATATCTATATACTGATAGTACACAGGCATATATCTATATACTGATAGTACACAGGCATATATCTATATACTGATAGCACACAGGCATATATCTATATACTGATAGCACACAGGCATATATCTATATACTGATAGTACACAGGCATATATCTATATACTGATAGCACACAGGCATATATCTATATACTGATAGCACACAGCCATATATCTATATACTGATAGCACACAGCCATATATCTATATACTGATAGCACACAGGCATATATCTATATACTGATAGTACACAGGCATATATCTATATACTGATAGCACACAGGCATATATCTATATACTGATAGTACACAGTCATATATCTATATACTGATAGTACACAGGCATATATCTATATACTGATAGTACACAGGCATATATCTATATACTGATAGTACACAGGCATATATCGATATACTGATAGTACACAGGCATATATCTATATACTGATAGTACACAGGCATATATCTATATACTGATAGTACACAGGCATATATCTATATACTGATAGTACACAGGCATATATCTATATACTGATAGTACACAGGCATATATCTATATACTGATAGTACACAGGCATATATCTATATACTGATAGTACACAGGCATATATCTATATACTGATAGTACACAGGCATATATCTATATACTGATAGTACACAGGCATATATCTATATACTGATAGTACACAGGCATATATCTATATACTGATAGTACACAGGCATATATCTATATACTGATAGTACACAGGCATATATCTATATACTGATAGTACACAGGCATATATCTATATACTGATAGTACACAGGCATATATCTATATACTGATAGTACACAGGCATATATCTATATACTGATAGCACACAGGCATATATCTATATACTGATAGCACACAGGCATACATCTATATACTGATAGTACACAGGCATATATCTATATACTGATAGCACACAGGCGTATATCTATATACTGATAGCACACAGGCGTATATCTATATACTGATAGCACACAGGCGTATATCTATATACTGATAGCACACAGGCGTATATCTATATACTGATAGTACACAGGCGTATATCTATATACTGATAGTACACAGGCATACATCTATATACTGATAGTACACAGGCGTATATCTATATACTGATAGCACACAGGCATATATCTATATACTGATAGTACACAGGCATACATCTATATACTGATAGTACACAGGCATATATCTATATACTGATAGTACACAGGCATACATCTATATACTGATAGCACACAGGCATATATCTATATACTGATAGTACACAGGCACATATCTATATACTGATAGCACACAGGCATATATCTATATACTGATAGTACAGAGGCATATATCTATATACTGATAGTACACAGGCATATATCTATACACTGATAGTACACAGGCATATATCTATACACTGATAGTACACAGGCATATAGCTATATACTGATAGTACACAGGCATATATCTATATACTGATAGTACACAGGCATATATCTATATACTGATAGTACACAGGCATATATCTATATACTGATAGCTCACAGGCATATATCTATATACTGATAGTACACAGGCATATATCTATATACTGATAGTACACAGGCATATATCTATACACTGATAGCTCACAGGCATATATCTATATACTGATAGTACACAGGCATATATCTATATACTGATAGTACACAGGCATATATCTATACACTGATAGTACACAGGCATATATCTATACACTGATAGTACACAGGCATATATCTATATACTGATAGCACACAGGCATATATCTATATACTGATAGTACACAGGCATATATCTATACACTGATAGTACACAGGCATATATCTATATACTGATAGCACACAGGCATATATCTATATACTGATAGCACACAGGCATATATCTATATACTGATAGTACACAGGCATACATCTATACACTGATAGTACACAGGCATACATCTATATACTGATAGTACACAGGCATATATCTATATACTGATAGTACACAGGCATATATCTATACACTGATAGTACACAGGCATATATCTATATACTGATAGTACACAGGCATATATCTATATACTGATAGTACACAGGCATATATCTATATACTGATAGTACACAGGCATATATCTATACACTGATAGTACACAGGCATATATCTATACACTGATAGTACACAGGCATATATCTATATACTGATAGTACACAGGCATATATCTATATACTGATAGTACACAGGCATATATCTATATACTGATAGTACACAGGCATATATCTATATACTGATAGCACACAGGCATATATCTATATACTGATAGTACACAGGCATATATCTATATACTGATAGTACACAGGCATATATCTATATACTGATAGCACACAGGCATATATCTATATACTGATAGTACACAGGCATATATCTATATACTGATAGCACACAGGCATATATCTATATACTGATAGTACACAGGCATATATCTATATACTGATAGCACACAGCCATATATCTATATACTGATAGTACACAGGCGTATATCTATATACTGATAGTACACAGGCATATATCTATATACTGATAGCACACAGGCGTATATCTATATACTGATAGTACACAGGCGTATATCTATATACTGATAGTACACAGGCATACATCTATATACTGATAGTACACAGGCGTATATCTATATACTGATAGCACACAGGCATATATCTATATACTGATAGTACACAGGCATATATCTATATACTGATAGTACACAGGCATATATCTATATACTGATAGTACACAGGCATACATCTATATACTGATAGCACACAGGCATATATCTATATACTGATAGTACACAGGCATATATCTATATACTGATAGTACACAGGCATATATCTATATACTGATAGTACACAGGCATACATCTATATACTGATAGCACACATGCATATATCTATATACTGATAGCACACAGACACATATCTATATACTGATAGCACACAGGCATATATCTATATACTGATAGTACAGAGGCATATATCTATATACTGATAGTACACAGGCATATATCTATATACTGATAGTACACAGGCATATATCTATATACTGATAGTACACAGGCATATATCTATATACTGATAGCACACAGGCATATATCTATATACTGATAGCACACAGGCATATATCTATATACTGATAGTACACAGGCATATATCTATATACTGATAGCACACAGGCATATATCTATATACTGATAGCACACAGCCATATATCTATATACTGATAGCACACAGCCATATATCTATATACTGATAGCACACAGGCATATATCTATATACTGATAGTACACAGGCATATATCTATATACTGATAGCACACAGGCATATATCTATATACTGATAGTACACAGGCGTATATCTATATACTGATAGCACACAGGCATATATCTATATACTGATAGTACACAGGCATATATCTATATACTGATAGTACACAGGCATATATCGATATACTGATAGTACACAGGCATATATCTATATACTGATAGTACACAGGCATATATCTATATACTGATAGTACACAGGCATATATCTATATACTGATAGTACACAGGCATATATCTATACACTGATAGCACACAGGCATATATCTATACACTGATAGCACACAGGCCTATATCTATATACTGATAGCACACAGGCCTATATCTATATACTGATAGTACACAGGCATATATCTATATACTGATAGTACACTGGCATATATCTATACACTGATAGCACACAGGCATATATCTATATACTGATAGTACACTGGCATATATCTATATACTGATAGTACACAGGCATATATCTATATACTGATAGTACACAGGCATATATCTATATACTGATAGTACACAGGCATATATCTATATACTGATAGTACACAGGCATATATCTATATACTGATAGTACACAGGCATATATCTATATACTGATAGTACACAGGTATATATCTATATACTGATAGCACACAGGCATATATCTATATACTGATAGCACACAGGCATATATCTATACACTGATAGAACACAGGCATATATTAGTACACAGCCATATATCTATATACTGATAGCACACAGGCATATATCTATATACTGATAGTACACAGGCATATATCTATATACTGATAGTACACAGGCATATATCTATATACTAATAGTACACAGGCATATATCTATATACTGATAGTACACAGGCGTATATCTATATACTGATAGTACACAGGCGTATATCTATATACTGATAGAACACAGGCGTATATCTATATACTGATAGTACACAGGCGTATATCTATATACTGATAGTACACAGGCGTATATCTATATACTGATAGTACACAGGCATATATCTATATACTGATAGTACACAGGCATATATCTATATACTGATAGTACACTGGCATATATCTATATACTGATAGTACACAGGCATATATCTATATACTGATAGTACACAGGCATATATCTATATACTGATAGTACACAGGCATATATCTATATACTGATAGTACACAGGCATATATCTATATACTGATAGTACACAGGCATATATCTATATACTGATAGTACACAGGTATATATCTATATACTGATAGCACACAGGCATATATCTATATACTGATAGCACACAGGCATATATCTATACACTGATAGAACACAGGCATATATTAGTACACAGCCATATATCTATATACTGATAGCACACAGGCATATATCTATATACTGATAGTACACAGGCATATATCTATATACTGATAGTACACAGGCATATATCTATATACTGATAGTACACAGGCATATATCTATATACTGATAGTACACAGGCATATATCTATATACTGATAGTACACAGGCATATATCTATATACTGATAGTACACAGGCATATATCTATATACTGATAGTACACAGGCATATATCTATATACTGATAGTACACAGGCATATATCTATATACTGATAGTACACAGGTATATATCTATATACTGATAGCACACAGGCATATATCTATATACTGATAGCACACAGGCATATATCTATACACTGATAGAACACAGGCATATATTAGTACACAGCCATATATCTATATACTGATAGCACACAGGCATATATCTATATACTGATAGTACACAGGCATATATCTATATACTGATAGTACACAGGCATATATCTATATACTAATAGTACACAGGCGTATATCTATATACTGATAGTACACAGGCGTATATCTATATACTGATAGTACACAGGCGTATATCTATATACTGATAGTACACAGGCGTATATCTATATACTGATAGTACACAGGCGTATATCTATATACTGATAGTACACAGGCGTATATCTATATACTGATAGTACACAGGCATATATCTATATACTGATAGTACACAGGCATATATCTATATACTGATAGTACACAGGCATATATCTATACACTGATAATACACAGGCATATATCTATACACTGATAGTACACAGGCATATAGCTATACTGATAGTACACAGGCATATATCTATATACTGATAGTACACAGGCATATATCTATATACTGGTAGTACACAGGCATATATCTATATACTGATAGCTCACAGGCATATATCTATATACTGATAGTACACAGGCATATATCTATATACTGATAGTACACAGGCATATATCTATATACTGATAGTACACAGGCATATATCTATACACTGATAGTACACAGGCATATATCTATATACTGATAGCACACAGGCATATATCTATATACTGATAGCACACAGGCATATATCTATACACTGATAGTACACAGGCATATATCTATATACTGAAAGCACACAGGCATATATCTATATACTGATAGCACACAGGCATATATCTATATACTGATAGTACACAGGCATATATCTATACACTGATAGTACACAGGCATATATCTATATACTGATAGCACACAGGCATATATCTATATACTGATAGCACACAGGCATATATCTATACACTGATAGTACACAGGCATATATCTATATACTGATAGCACACAGGAATATATCTATATACTGATAGTACACAGGCATATATCTATATACTGATAGTACACAGGCATATATCTATACACTGATAGCACACAGGCATATATCTATATACTGATAGTACACAGGCATACATGTATATACTGATAGTACACAGGCATATATCTATATACTGATAGTACAGAGGCATATATCTATATACTGATAGTACACAGGCATATATCTATATACTGATAGCACACAGGCATATATCTATATACTGATAGTACACAGGCATATATCTATATACTGATAGTACACAGGCATATATCTATATACTGATAGTACACAGGCATATATCTATATACTGATAGTACACAGGCATATATCTATATACTGATAGCACACAGGCATATATCTATACACTGATAGCACACAGGCATATATCTATACACTGATAGTACACAGGCATATATCTATACACTGATAGTACACAGGCATATATCTATATACTGATAGTACACAGGCGTATATCTATATACTGATAGTACACAGGCGTATATCTATATACTGATAGTACACAGGCATATATCTATATACTGATAGTACACAGGCATATATCTATATACTGATAGCACACAGGCATATATCTATATACTGATAGTACACAGGCATATATCTATATACTGATAGTACACAGGCATATATCTATATACTGATAGTACACAGGCATATATCTATGTACTGATAGTACACAGGCATATATCTATATACTGATAGTACACAGGCATATATCTATATACTGATAGTACACAGGCATATATCTATATACTGATAGTACACAGGCAGATATCTATATACTGATAGTACACAGGCATATATCTATATACTGATAGTACACAGGCATATATCTATATACTGATAGCACACAGGCATACATCTATATACTGATAGCACACAGGCATACATCTATATACTGATAGCACACAGGCATATATCTATATACTGATAGTACACAGGCATATATCTATATATACTGATAGTACACAGGCATATATCTATACACTGATAGAACACAGGCATATATTAGTACACAGCCATATATCTATATACTGATAGCACACAGGCATATATCTATATACTAATAGTACACAGGCATATATCTATATACTGATAGTACACAGGCATATATCTATATACTAATAGTACACAGGCGTATATCTATATACTGATAGTACACAGGCGTATATCTATATACTGATAGTACACAGGCGTATATCTATATACTGATAGTACACAGGCATATATCTATATACTGATAGTACACAGGCATATATCTATATACTGATAGTACACAGGCATATATCTATACACTGATAATACACAGGCATATATCTATACACTGATAGTACACAGGCATATATCTATATACTGATAGCTCACAGGCATATATCTATATACTGATAGTACACAGGCATATATCTATATACAGATAGTACACAGGCATATATCTATATACTGATAGTACACAGGCATATATCTATATACTGATAGTACACAGGCATATATCTATATACTTATAGCACACAGGCATATATCTATATACTGATAGCACACAGGCATATATCTATATACTGATAGTACACAGGCATATATCTATATACTGATAGTACACAGGCATATATCTATATACTGATAGTACACAGGCATATATCTATACACTGATAGTACACAGGCATATATCTATATACTGATAGCACACTGGCATATATCTATATACTGATAGTACACAGGCATATATCTATACACTGATAGTACACAGGCATATATCTATATACTGATAGTATACAGGCATATATCTATATACTGATAGTACACAGGCATATATCTATATACTGATAGTACACAGGCATATATCTATATACTGATAGTACACAGGCATATATCTATATACTGATAGTACACAGGCATATATCTATATACTGATAGCACACAGGCATATATCTATATACTGATCGCACACAGGCATATATCTATACACTGATAGAACACAGGCATATATTAGTACACAGCCATATATCTATATACTGATAGCACACAGGCATATATCTATATACTGATAGTACACAGGCATATATCTATATACTGATAGTACACAGGCATATATCTATATACTAATAGTACACAGGCATATATCTATATACTGATAGTACACAGGCGTATATCTATATACTGATAGTACACAGGCGTATATCTATATACTGATAGTACACAGGCGTATATCTATATACTGATAGTACACAGGCATATATCTATATACTGATAGTACACAGGCATATATCTATATACTGATAGTACACAGGCATATATCTATATACTGATAGTACACAGGCATATATCTATACACTGATAGTACACAGGCATATATCTATATACTGATAGTACACAGGCATATATCTATATACTGATAGTACACAGGCATATATCTATATACTGATAGTACACAGGCATATATCTATATACTGATAGTACACAGGCATATATCTATGTACTGATAGTACACAGGCATATATCTATATACTGATAGTACACAGGCATATATCTATATACTGATAGTACACAGGCATATATCTATATACTGATAGTACACAGGCAGATATCTATATACTGATAGTACACAGGCATATATCTATATACTGATAGTACACAGGCATATATCTATATACTGATAGCACACAGGCATACATCTATATACTGATAGCACACAGGCATACATCTATATACTGATAGCACACAGGCATATATCTATATACTGATAGTACACAGGCATATATCTATATATACTGATAGTACACAGGCATATATCTATATACTGATAGCACACAGGCATATATCTATATACTGATAGCACACAGGCATATATCTATATACTGATAGCACACAGGCATATATCTATATACTGATAGTACACAGCCATATATCTATATACTGATAGTACACAGGCATATATCTATACACTGATAGTACACAGGCATATATCTATATACTGATAGTACACAGGCATATATCTATATACTGATAGTACACAGGCATATATCTATATACTGATAGTACACAGGCATATATCTATACACTGATAGCACACAGGCATATATCTATATACTGATAGTACACAGGCATACATGTATATACTGATAGTACACAGGCATATATCTATATACTGATAGTACAGAGGCATATATCTATATACTGATAGTACACAGGCATATATCTATATACTGATAGAGCACAGGCATATATCTATATACTGATAGTACACAGGCATATATCTATATACTGATAGTACACAGGCATATATCTATATACTGATAGTACACAGGCATATATCTATATACTGATAGTACACAGGCATATATCTATATACTGATAGCACACAGGCATATATCTATACACTGATAGCACACAGGCATATATCTATACACTGATAGTACACAGGCATATATCTATACACTGATAGTACACAGGCATATATCTATATACTGATAGTACACAGCCATATATCTATATACTGATAGTACACAGGCGTATATCTATACACTGATAGTACACAGGCGTATATCTATACACTGATAGTACACAGGCGTATATCTATATACTGATAGTACACAGGCGTATATCTATATACTGATAGTACACAGGCGTATATCTATATACTGATAGTACACAGGCATATATCTATATACTGATAGTACACAGGCATATATCTATATACTGATAGCACACAGGCATATATCTATATACTGATAGTACACAGGCATATATCTATATACTGATAGTACACAGGCATATATCTATATACTGATAGCACACAGGCATATATCTATATACTGATAGCACACAGCCATATATCTATATACTGATAGCACACAGGCATATATCTATATACTGATAGTACACAGGCATATATCTATATACTGATAGTACACAGGCATATATCTATATACTGATAGTACACAGGCATATATCTATATACTGATAGTACACAGGCATATATCTATATACTGATAGTACACAGGCATATATCTATATACTGATAGTACACAGGCATACATCTATATACTGATAGTACACAGGCATATATCTATATACTGATAGTACACAGGCATATATCTATATACTGATAGTACACAGGCATATATCTATATACTGATAGTACACAGGCATATATCTATATACTGATAGTACACAGGCATATATCTATATACTGATAGTACACAGGCATATATCTATATACTGATAGTACACAGGCATATATCTATATACTGATAGTACACAGGCATATATCTATGTACTGATAGTACACAGGCATATATCTATATACTGATAGTACACAGGCATATATCTATATACTGATAGTACACAGGCATATATCTATATACTGATAGTACACAGGCAGATATCTATATACTGATAGTACACAGGCATATATCTATATACTGATAGTACACAGGCATATATCTATATACTGATAGCACACAGGCATACATCTATATACTGATAGCACACAGGCATACATCTATATACTGATAGCACACAGGCATATATCTATATACGGATAGTACACAGGCATATATCTATATATACTGATAGTACACAGGCATATATCTATACACTGATAGAACACAGGCATATATTAGTACACAGCCATATATCTATATACTGATAGCACACAGGCATATATCTATATACTAATAGTACACAGGCATATATCTATATACTGATAGTACACAGGCATATATCTATATACTAATAGTACACAGGCGTATATCTATATACTGATAGTACACAGGCGTATATCTATATACTGATAGTACACAGGCGTATATCTATATACTGATAGTACACAGGCATATATCTATATACTGATAGTACACAGGCATATATCTATATACTGATAGTACACAGGCATATATCTATACACTCATAATACACAGGCATATATCTATACACTGATAGTACACAGGCATATATCTATATACTGATAGCTCACAGGCATATATCTATATACTGATAGTACACAGGCATATATCTATATACAGATAGTACACAGGCATATATCTATACACTGATAGTACAGAGGCATATATCTATATACTGATAGTACACAGGCATATATCTATATACTGATAGTACACAGGCATATATCTATATACTTATAGCACACAGGCATATATCTATATACTGATAGCACACAGGCATATATCTATATACTGATAGTACACAGGCATATATCTATATACTGATAGTACACAGGCATATATCTATATACTGATAGTACACAGGCATATATCTATACACTGATAGTACACAGGCATATATCTATATACTGATAGCACACTGGCATATATCTATATACTGATAGTACACAGGCATATATCTATACACTGATAGTACACAGGCATATATCTATATACTGATAGTACACAGGCATATATCTATATACTGATAGTACACAGGCATATATCTATATACTGATACCACACAGGCATATATCTATATACTGATAGCACACAGGCATATATCTATACACTGATAGTACACAGGCATATATCTATATACTGATAGTACACAGGCATATATCTATATACTGATAGTAAACAGGCATATATATATATATACTGATAGTACACAGGCATATATCTATACACTGATAGTACACAGGCATATATCTATATACTGATAGTACACAGGCATATATCTATATACTGATAGCACACAGGCATATATCTATATACTGATAGTACACAGGCATATATCTATATACTGATAGTACACAGGCATATATCTATATACTGATAACACACCAGGCATATATCTATATACTGATAGCACACAGGCATATATCTATATACTGATAGCACACAGGCATATATCTATATACTGATAGTACACAGGCATATATCTATATACTGATAGCACACAGCCATATATCTATATACTGATAGTACACAGGCATATTATCTATATACTGATAGTACACAGGCATATATCTATATACTGATAGCACACAGGCGTATATCTATATACTGATAGTACACAGGCATATATCTATATACTGATAGTACACAGGCATATATCTATATACTGATAGTACACAGGCATACATCTATATACTGATAGCACAGAGGCATATATCTATATACTGATAGTACACAGGCACATATCTATATACTGATAGCACACAGGCATATATCTATATACTGATAGTACAGAGGCATATATCTATATACTGATAGTACACAGGCATATATCTATATACTGATAGTACACAGCCATATATCTATATACTAGTACACAGGCATATATCTATATAATAGATGCAATATCTATATACTGATAGTACACAGGCATATATCTATATACTGATAGCACACAGGCATATATCTATATACTGATAGTACACAGGCATATATCTATATACTGATAGCACACAGGCATATATCTATATACTGATAGCACACAGGCATATATCTATATACTGATAGCACACAGGCATATATCTATATACTGATAGCACACAGGCATATATCTATATACTGATAGTACACAGGCATATATCTATATACTGATAGTACACAGGCATATATCTATATACTGATAGTACACAGGCATATATCTATATACTGATAGTACACAGGCAGATATCTATATACTGATAGTACACAGGCAGATATCTATATACTGATAGTACACAGGCATATATCTATATACTGATAGTACACAGGCCTATATCTATATACTGATAGCACACAGGCATATATCTATATACTGATAGTACACAGGCATATATCTATATACTGATAGCACAGGCATATATCTATATACTGATAGCACACAGGCATATATCTATATACTGATAGCACACAGCCATATATCTATATACTGATAGCACACAGGCATATATCTATATACTGATAGTACACAGGGCATATATCTATATACTGATAGTACACAGGCATATATCTATATACTGATAGTACACTGGCATATATCTATATACTGATAGTACACAGGCATATATCTATATACTGATAGTACACAGGCATATATCTATATACTGATAGTACACAGGCATATATCTATATACTGATAGTACACTGGCATATATCTATATACTGATAGTACACAGGCATATATCTATATACTGATAGCACACAGGCATATATCTATACACTGATAATACACAGGCATATATCTATATACTGATAGTACACAGGCATATATCTATATACTGATAGTACACAGGCATATATCTATATATAATATACTGATAGTACACAGGCATATATCTATATACTGATAGTACACAGGCATATATCTATATACTGATAGTACACAGGCATATATCTATATACTGATAGTACACAGGCATATATCTATATACTGATAGTACACAGGCATATATCTATATACTGATAGTACACAGGCATATATCTATATACTGATAGTACACAGGCATATATCTATATACTGATAGTACACAGGTATATATCTATATACTGATAGCACACAGGCATATATCTATATACTGATAGCACACAGGCATATATCTATACACTGATAACACAGGCATATATTAGTACACAGCCATATATCTATATACTGATAGCACACAGGCATATATCTATATACTGATAGTACACAGGCATATATCTATATACTGATAGTACACAGGCATATATCTATATACTAATAGTACACAGGCATATATCTATATACTGATAGTACACAGGCGTATATCTATATACTGATAGTACACAGGCGTATATCTATATACTGATAGTACACAGGCGTATATCTATATACTGATAGTACACAGGCATATATCTATATACTGATAGTACACAGGCATATATCTATATACTGATAGTACACAGGCATATATCTATATACTGATAGTACACAGGCATATATCTATACACTGATAGCACACAGGCCTATATCTATATACTGATAGCACACAGGCATATATCTATATACTGATAGCACACAGGCATATATCTATATACTGATAGTACACAGGCATATATCTATATACTGATAGCACACTGGCATATATCTATATACTGATAGTACACAGGCATATATCTATACACTGATAATACACAGGCATATATCTATATACTGATAGTACACAGGCATATATCTATATACTGATAGTACACAGGCATATATCTATACACTGATAGCACACAGGCATATATCTATACACTGATAGCACACAGGCATATATCTATATACTGATAGTACACAGGCATATATCTATATACTGATAGTACACAGGCATATATCTATATACTGATAGTACACAGGCATATATCTATATACTGATAGTACACAGGTATATATCTATATACTGATAGCACACAGGCATATATCGATATACTGATAGCACACAGGGCATATATCTATATACTGATAGTACACAGGCATATATCTATATACTGATAGTACACAGGCATATATCTATATACTGATAGTACACAGGCATATATCTATATACTGATAGTACACAGGCATATATCTATATACTGATAGTACACAGGCATATATCTATATACTGATAGTACACAGGTATATATCTATATACTGATAGCACACAGGCATATATCTATATACTGATAGTACACAGGCATATATCTATATACTGATAGTACACAGGCGTATATCTATATACTGATAGTACACAGGCGTATATCTATATACTGATAGTACACAGGCGTATATCTATATACTGATAGCACACAGGCATATATCTATATACAGATAGTACACAGGCATATATCTATACACTGATAATACAGAGGCATATATCTATATACTGATAGTACACAGGCATATATCTATATACTGATAGTACACAGGCATATATCTATATACTGATAGTACACAGGCATATATCTATACACTGATAGTACACAGGCATATATCTATATACTGATAGCACACAGGCATATATCTATATACTGATAGCACACAGGCATATATCTATACACTGATAGTACACAGGCATATATCTATATACTGAAAGCACACAGGCATATATCTATATACTGATAGCACACAGGCATATATCTATATACTGATAGTACACAGGCATATATCTATACACTGATAGTACACAGGCATATATCTATATACTGATAGCACACAGGCATATATCTATATACTGATAGCACACAGGCATATATCTATA
>NW_027463107.1:0-38327 GCF_050947455.1 Rhinoderma darwinii
CGCACCTCTACATTATATATCTCGCACCTCTACATTAAATACCTCGCACCTCTACATTATATATCTCGCACCTCTACATTATATACCTCGCACCTCTACATTATATCCCTCGCACCTCTACATTATATCCCTCGCACCTCTACATTATATACCTTGCACCTCTACATTATATACCTCGCACCTCTACATTATATACCTCGCACCTCTACATTATATACCTCGCACCTCTACATTATATCCCTCGCACCTCTACATTATATATCTCTCACCTCTACATTATATCCCTCGTACCTCTACATTATATCCCTTGTACCTCTACATTATATACCTAGCACCTCTACATTATATACCTCGCACCTCTACATTATATACCTCGCACCTCTACATTATATCCCTCGCACCTCTACATTACTTCCCTCGTACCTCTACATTATATACCTCGCACCTCTACATTATATCCCTCGCACCTCTACATTATATCCCACGCACCACTACATTATATCCCTCGTACCTCTACATTATATCCCTCGCACCTCTACATTATATCCCTCGCACCTCTACATTATATCCCTTGCACCTCTACATTATATCCCTCGCACCTCTACATTACATACCTCGCACCTCTACATTACATACCTCGCACCTCTACATTATATCCCTCGCACCTCTACATTATATCCCTCGCACCTCTACATTATATCCCTCGCACCTCTACATTATATCCCTCGCACCTCTACATTATATCCCTCGCACCTCTACATTATATCCCTCGCACCACTACATTATATCCCTCGCACCTCTACATTATATCCCTCGCACCTCTACATTATATCCCTCGCACCACTACATTATATCCCTCGCACCTCTACATTATATCCCTCGCACCTCTACATTATATCCCTCTCAGCTCTACATTATATCCCTCGCACCTCTACATTATATACCTCGCACCTCTACATTATATCCCTCGCACCTCTACATTATATCCCTCTCACCTCTACATTATATCCCTCTCACCTCTACATTATATCCCTCTCACCGCTACATTATATCCCTCTCACCTCTACATTATATCCCTCGTACCTCTACATTATATCCCTCGCACCTCTACATTATATACCTCGCACCTCTACATTATATACCTCGCACCTGTGCATTATATCCCTCGCACCTCTACATTATATATCTCGTACCTCTACATTATATCCCTCGCACCTCTACATTATATCCCTCGCACCTCTACATTATATACCTCGCACCTCTACATTATATACCTCGCACCTCTACATTATATCCCTCGCACCTCTACATTATATACCTCGCACCTCTACATTATATCCCTCGCACCACTACATTATATACCTCGCACCTCTACATTATATACCTCGCACCTCTACATTATATACCTCGCAACTCTACATTATATACCTTGTAACTCTACATTATATCCCTCGCACCTCTACATTATATCCCTCGCACCTCTACATTATATACCTCGCACCTCTACATTATATCCCTCGTACCTCTACATTATATCCCTCGCACCTCTACATTATATCCCTCGCACCTCTACATTATATCCCTCTTACCTCTACATTATATACCTCGCACCTCTACATTATATATCTCGCACCTCTACATTATATACCTCGCACCTCTACATTATATACCTCGCACCTCTACATTATATCCCTCGCACCTCTACATTATATACCTCGCACCTCTACATTATATACCTCGCACCTCTACATTATATCCCTCGCACCTCTACATTATATCCCTCGCACCACTACATTATATCCCTCGCACCTCTACATTATATCCCTCGCACCTCTACATTATATCCCTCGCACCTCTACATTATATCCCTCGCACGTCTACATTATATCCCTCGCACCTCTAAATTATATCCCTCGTACCTCTACATTATATCCCTCGCACCTCTACATTATATATCTCGCACCTCTACATTAAATACCTCGCACCTCTACATTATATATCTCGCACCTCTACATTATATACCTCGCACCTCTACATTATATCCCTCGCACCTCTACATTATATCCCTCGCACCTCTACATTATATACCTTGCACCTCTACATTATATACCTCGCACCTCTACATTATATACCCCACACCTCTACATTATATACCTCGCACCTCTACATTATATCCCTCGCACCTCTACATTATATTATCTCTCACCTCTACATTATATCCCTCGTACCTCTACATTATATCCCTTGTACCTCTACATTATATACCTCGCACCTCTACATTATATACCTCGCACCTCTACATTATATACCTCGCACCTCTACATTATATCCCTCGCACCTCTACATTACATCCCTCGTACCTCTACATTATATACCTCGCACCTCTACATTATATCCCTCGCACCTCTACATTATATCCCACGCACCAATACATTATATCCCTCGTACCTCTACATTATATCCCTCGCACCTCTACATTATATCCCTCGCACCTCTACATTATATCCCTCGCACCTCTACATTATATCCCTCGCACCTCTACATTACATACCTCGCACCTCTACATTACATACCTCGCACCCCTACATTATATCCCTCGCACCTCTACATTATATCCCTCGCACCTCTACATTATATCCCTCGCACCTCTACATTATATCCCTCGCACCTCTACATTATATCCCTCGCACCTCTACATTATATCCCTCGCACCACTACATTATATCCCTCGCACCTCTACATTATATCCCTCGCACCTCTACATTATATCCCTCGCACCACTACATTATATCCCTCGCACCTCTACATTATATCCCTCTCAGCTCTAAATTATATCCCTCGCACCTCTACATTATATACCTCGCACCTCTACATTATATCCCTCGCACCTCTACATTATATCCCTCTCACCTCTACATTATATCCCTCTCACCTCTACATTATATCCCTCTCACCTCTACATTATATCCCTCTCACCTCTACATTATATCCCTCGTACCTCTACATTATATCCCTCGCACCTCTACATTATATACCTCGCACCTCTACATTATATACCTCGCACCTCTACATTATATCCCTCGCACCTCTGCATTATATCCCTCGCACCTGTGCATTATATCCCTCGCACCTCTACATTATATATCTCGTACCTCTACATTATATCCCTCGCACCTCTACATTATATACCTCGCACCTCTACATTATATACCTCGCACCTCTACATTATATCCCTCGCACCTCTACATTATATACCTCGCACCTCTACATTATATCCCTCGCACCACTACATTATATACCTCGCACCTCTACATTATATACCTCGCACCTCTACATTATATACCTCGCACCTCTACATTATATACCTCGCACCTCTACATTATATCCCTCGCACCTCTACATTATATCCCTCGCACCTCTACATGATATTCCTCGCACCTCTACATTATATCCCTCGCACCTCTACATTATATCCCTCGCACCTCTACATTATATACCTCGCACCTCTACATTATATACCTCGCACCTCTACATTATATCCCTCGCACCTCTACATTATATACCTCGCACCTCTACATTATATCCCTCGCACCTCTACATTATATCCCTCGCACCTCTACATTATATCCCTCGCACCTCTACATTATATCCCTCTCACCTCTACATTATATCCCTCGCACCTCTACATTATATCCCTCGCACCTCTACATTATATCCCTCGCACCTCTACATTATATACCTCGCACCTCTACATTATATACCTCGCACCTCTACATTATATCCCTCGTACCTCTACATTATATCCCTCGCACCTCTACATTATATCCCTCGCACCTCTACATTATATCCCTCGCACCTCTACATTATATCCCTCGCACCTCTACATTATATCCCTCGCACCTCTCCATTATATCCTTCGCACCTCTACATTATATCCCTCGTACCTCTACATTATATCCCTCGCACCTCTACATTATATCCCTCGCACCTCTACATTATATATCTCGCACCTCTACATTAAATACCTCGCACCTCTACATTATATATCTCGCACCTCTACATTATATACCTCGCACCTCTACATTATATCCCTCGCACCTCTACATTATATCCCTCGCACCTCTACATTATATACCTTGCACCTCTACATTATATACCTCGCACCTCTACATTATATACCTCGCACCTCTACATTATATACCTCGCACCTCTACATTATATCCCTCGCACCTCTACATTATATATCTCTCACCTCTACATTATATCCCTCGTACCTCTACATTATATCCCTTGTACCTCTACATTATATACCTCGCACCTCTACATTATATACCTCGCACCTCTACATTATATCCCTCGCACCTCTACATTATATCCCACGCACCACTACATTATATCCCTCGTACCTCTACATTATATCCCTCGCACCTCTACATTATATCCCTCGCACCTCTACATTATATCCCTTGCACCTCTACATTATATCCCTCGCACCTCTACATTACATACCTCGCACCTCTACATTACATACCTCGCACCTCTACATTATATCCCTCGCACCTCTACATTATATCCCTCGCACCTCTACATTATATCCCTCGCACCTCTACATTATATCCCTCGCACCTCTACATTATATCCCTCGCACCTCTACATTATATCCCTCGCACCTCTACATTATATCCCTCGCACCACTACATTATATCCCTCGCACCTCTACATTATATCCCTCGCACCTCTACATTATATCCCTCGCACCACTACATTATATCCCTCGCACCTCTACATTATATCCCTCGCACCTCTACATTATATCCCTCTCAGCTCTACATTATATCCCTCGCACCTCTACATTATATACCTCGCACCTCTACATTATATCCCTCGCACCTCTACATTATATCCCTCTCACCTCTACATTATATCCCTCTCACCTCTACATTATATCCCTCTCACCGCTACATTATATCCCTCGCACCTCTACATTATATACCTCGCACCTCTACATTATATACCTCGCACCTCTACATTATATCCCTCGCACCTCTGCATTATATCCCTCGCACCTGTGCATTATATCCCTCGCACCTCTACATTATATATCTCGTACCTCTACATTATATCCCTCGCACCTCTACATTATATCCCTCGCACCTCTACATTATATACCTCGCACCTCTACATTATATACCTCGCACCTCTACATTATATCCCTCGCACCTCTACATTATATACCTCGCACCTCTACATTATATCCCTCGCACCACTACATTATATACCTCGCACCTCTACATTATATACCTCGCACCTCTACATTATATACCTCGCACCTCTACATTATATACCTCGCAACTCTACATTATATCCCTCGCACCTCTACATTATATCCCTCGCACCTCTACATTATATACCTCGCACCTCTACATTATATCCCTCGTACATCTACATTATATCCCTCGCACCTCTACATTATATCCCTCGCACCTCTACATTATATCCCTCTTACCTCTACATTATATACCTCGCACCTCTACATTATATATCTCGCACCTCTACATTATATACCTCGCACCTCTACATTATATACCTCGCACCTCTACATTATATCCCTCGCACCTCTACAATATATACCTCGCACCTCTACATTATATACCTCGCACCTCTACATTATATCCCTCGCACCTCTACATTATATCCCTCGCACCACTACATTATATCCCTCGCACCTCTACATTATATCCCTCGCACCTCTACATTATATCCCTCGCACCTCTACATTATATCCCTCGCACCTCTAAATTATATCCCTCGTACCTCTACATTATATCCCTCGCACCTCTACATTATATATCTCGCACCTCTACATTAAATACCTCGCACCTCTACATTATATATCTCGCACCTCTACATTATATACCTCGCACCTCTACATTATATCCCTAGCACCTCTACATTATATCCCTCGCACCTCTACATTATATACCTTGCACCTCTACATTATATACCTCGCACCTCTACATTATATACCTCGCACCTCTACATTATATCCCTCGTACCTCTACATTATATCCCTTGTACCTCTACATTATATACCTCGCACCTCTACATTATATACCTCGCACCTCTACATTATATACCTCGCACCTCTACATTATATCCCTCGCACCTCTACATTACATCCCTCGTACCTCTACATTATATACCTCGCACCTCTACATTATATCCCTCGCACCTCTACATTATATCCCTCGCACATCCACATTATATCCCTCGCACCTCTACATTATATCCCTCGCACCTCTACATTATATCCCACGCACCAATACATTATATCCCTCGTACCTCTACATTATATCCCTCGCACCTCTACATTATATCCCTCGCACCTCTACATTATATCCCTCGCACCTCTACATTACATACCTCGCACCTCTACATTACATACCTCGCACCCCTACATTATATCCCTCGCACCTCTACATTACATACCTCGCACCTCTACATTATATACCTCGCACCTCTACATTATATCCCTCGCACCTCTACATTATATCCCTCTCACCTCTACATTATATCCCTCTCACCTCTACATTATATCCCTCTCACCTCTACATTATATCCCTCTCACCTCTACATTATATCCCTCGTACCTCTACATTATATCCCTCGCACCTCTACATTATATACCTCGCACCTCTACATTATATACCTCGCACCTCTACATTATATCCCTCGCACCTCTGCATTATATCCCTCGCACCTGTGCATTATATCCCTCGCACCTCTACATTATATATCTCGTACCTCTACATTATATCCCTCGCACCTCTACATTATATACCTCGCACCTCTACATTATATACCTCGCACCTCTACATTATATCCCTCGCACCTCTACATTATATACCTCGCACCTCTACATTATATCCCTCGCACCACTACATTATATACCTCGCACCTCTACATTATATACCTCGCACCTCTACATTATATACCTCGCACCTCTACATTATATACCTCGCACCTCTACATTATATCCCTCGCACCTCTACATTATATCCCTCGCACCTCTACATGATATCCCTCGCACCTCTACATTATATCCCTCGCACCTCTACATTATATCCCTCGCACCTCTACATTATATACCTCGCACCTCTACATTATATACCTCGCACCTCTACATTATATCCCTCGCACCTCTACATTATATACCTCGCACCTCTACATTATATCCCTCGCACCTCTACATTATATCCCTCGCACCTCTACATTATATACCTCGCACCTATACATTATATCCCTCTCACCTCTACATTATATCCCTCGCACCTCTACATTATATCCCTCGCACCTCTACATTATATCCCTCGCACCTCTACATTATATCCCTCGCACCTCTACATTACATCCCTCGCACCTCTACATTATATACCTCGCACCTCTACATTATATCCCTCACACCTCTACATTATATACCTCGTACCTCTACATTATATCCCTCGCACCTCTACATTATATCCCTCGCACCTCTACATTATATACCTCGCACCTCTACATTATATCCCTCGTACCTCTACATTATATCCCTCGCACCTCTACATTATATCCCTCGCACCTCTACATTATATACCTCGCACCTCTACATTATATCCCTCGTACCTCTACATTATATCCCTCGCACCTCTACATTATATACCTCGCACCTCTACATTATATACCTCGCACCTCTACATTATATCCCTCGTACCTCTACATTATATCCCTCGCACCTCTACATTATATCCCTCGCACCTCTACATTATATCCCTCGCACCTCTACATTATATCCCTCGCACCTCTACATTATATCCCTCGCACCTCTCCATTATATCCCTCGCACCTCTACATTATATCCCTCGTACCTCTACATTATATCCCTCGCACCTCTACATTATATATCTCGCACCTCTACATTAAATACCTCGCACCTCTACATTATATATCTCGCACCTCTACATTATATACCTCGCACCTCTACATTATATCCCTCGCACCTCTACATTATATCCCTCGCACCTCTACATTATATACCTTGCACCTCTACATTATATACCTCGCACCTCTACATTATATACCTCGCACCTCTACATTATATACCTCGCACCTCTACATTATATCCCTCGCACCTCTACATTATATATCTCTCACCTCTACATTATATCCCTCGTACCTCTACATTATATCCCTTGTACCTCTACATTATATACCTCGCACCTCTACATTATATACCTCGCACCTCTACATTATATCCCTCGCACCTCTACATTATATCCCACGCACCACTACATTATATCCCTCGTACCTCTACATTATATCCCTCGCACCTCTACATTATATCCCTCGCACCTCTACATTATATCCCTTGCACCTCTACATTATATCCCTCGCACCTCTACATTACATACCTCGCACCTCTACATTACATACCTCGCACCTCTACATTATATCCCTCGCACCTCTACATTATATCCCTCGCACCTCTACATTATATCCCTCGCACCTCTACATTATATCCCTCGCACCTCTACATTATATCCCTCGCACCTCTACATTATATCCCTCGCACCTCTACATTATATCCCTCGCACCACTACATTATATCCCTCGCACCTCTACATTATATCCCTCGCACCTCTACATTATATACCTCGCACCACTACATTATATCCCTCGCACCTCTACATTATATCCCTCGCACCTCTACATTATATCCCTCTCAGCTCTACATTATATCCCTCGCACCTCTACATTATATACCTCGCACCTCTACATTATATCCCTCGCACCTCTACATTATATCCCTCTCACCTCTACATTATATCCCTCTCACCTCTACATTATATCCCTCTCACCGCTACATTATATCCCTCTCACCTCTACATTATATCCCTCGTACCTCTACATTATATCCCTCGCACCTCTACATTATATACCTCGCACCTCTACATTATATACCTCGCACCTCTACATTATATCCCTCGCACCTCTGCATTATATCCCTCGCACCTGTGCATTATATCCCTCGCACCTCTACATTATATATCTCGTACCTCTACATTATATCCCTCGCACCTCTACATTATATCCCTCGCACCTCTACATTATATACCTCGCACCTCTACATTATATACCTCGCACCTCTACATTATATCCCTCGCACCTCTACATTATATACCTCGCACCTCTACATTATATCCCTCGCACCACTACATTATATACCTCGCACCTCTACATTATATACCTCGCACCTCTACATTATATACCTCGCACCTCTACATTATATACCTCGCAACTCTACATTATATCCCTCGCACCTCTACATTATATCCCTCGCACCTCTACATTATATACCTCGCACCTCTACATTATATCCCTCGTACATCTACATTATATCCCTCGCACCTCTACATTATATCCCTCGCACCTCTACATTATATCCCTCGCACCTCTACATTATATCCCTCTTACCTCTACATTATATACCTCGCACCTCTACATTATATATCTCGCACCTCTACATTATATACCTCGCACCTCTACATTATATACCTCGCACCTCTACATTATATCCCTCGCACCTCTACATTATATACCTCGCACCTCTACATTATATCCCTCGCACCTCTACATTATATCCCTCGCACGTCTACATTATATCCCTCGCACCACTACATTATATCCCTCGCACCTCTACATTATATCCCTCGCACCTCTACATTATATCCCTCGCACCTCTACATTATATCCCTCGCACCTCTAAATTATATCCCTCGTACCTCTACATTATATCCCTCGCACCTCTACATTATATATCTCGCACCTCTACATTAAATACCTCGCACCTCTACATTATATATCTCGCACCTCTACATTATATACCTCGCACCTCTACATTATATCCCTAGCACCTCTACATTATATCCCTCGCACCTCTACATTATATACCTTGCACCTCTACATTATATACCTCGCACCTCTACATTATATACCTCGCACCTCTACATTATATCCCTCGTACCTCTACATTATATCCCTTGTACCTCTACATTATATACCTCGCACCTCTACATTATATACCTCGCACCTCTACATTATATACCTCGCACCTCTACATTATATCCCTCGCACCTCTACATTACATCCCTCGTACCTCTACATTATATACCTCGCACCTCTACATTATATCCCACGCACCAATACATTATATCCCTCGCACCTCTACATTATTTCCCTCGCACCTCTACATTATATCCCTCGCACCTCTACATTACATACCTCGCACCTCTACATTACATACCTCGCACCCCTACATTATATCCCTCGCACCTCTACATTATATCCCTCGCACCTCTACATTATATCCCTCGCACCTCTACATTATATCCCTCGCACCTCTACATTATATCCCTCGCACCTCTACATTATATCCCTCGCACCACTACATTATATCCCTCGCACCTCTACATTATGTCCCTCGCACCTCTACATTATATCCCTCGCACCACTACATTATATCCCTCGCACCTCTACATTATATCCCTCGCACCTCTACATTATATCCCTCTCAGCTCTAAATTATATCCCTCGCACCTCTACATTATATACCTCGCACCTCTACATTATATCCCTCGCACCTCTACATTATATCCCTCTCACCTCTACATTATATCCCTCTCACCTCTACATTATATCCCTCTCACCTCTACATTATATCCCTCTCACCTCTACATTATATCCCTCGTACCTCTACATTATATCCCTCGCACCTCTACATTATATACCTCGCACCTCTACATTATATACCTCGCACCTCTACATTATATCCCTCGCACCTCTGCATTATATCCCTCGCACCTGTGCATTATATCCCTCGCACCTCTACATTATATATCTCGTACCTCTACATTATATCCCTCGCACCTCTACATTATATCCCTCGCACCTCTACATTATATACCTCGCACCTCTACATTATATACCTCGCACCTCTACATTATATCCCTCGCACCTCTACATTATATACCTCGCACCTCTACATTATATACCTCGCACCACTACATTATATACCTCGCACCTCTACATTATATACCTCGCACCTCTACATTATATACCTCGCACCTCTACATTATATACCTCACACCTCTACATTATATACCTCGCACCTCTACATTATATCCCTCGCACCTCTACATTATATCCCTCGCACCTCTACATTATATCCCTCGCACCTCTACATTATATCCCTCGCACCTCTACATTATATCCCTCGCACCTCTACATTATATACCTCGCACCTCTACATTATATACCTCGCACCTCTACATTATATCCCTCGCACCTCTACATTATATCCCTCGCACCTCTACATTATATACCTCGCACCTCTACATTATATCCCTCGCACCTCTACATTATATCCCTCGCACCTCTACATTATAAAACTCGCACCTCTACATTATATACCTCGCACCTCTACATTATACCTCGCACCTCTACATTATATCCCTCGCACCTCTACATTATATCCCTCGCACCTCTACATTATATCCCTTGTACCTCTACATTATATCCCTCGCACCTCTACATTATATCCCTCGTACCTCTACATTATATCCCTCGCACCTCTACATTAAATCCCTTGTACCTCTACATAATATCCCTCGCACCTCTACATTATATCCCTCGCACCTCTACATTATATCCCTTGTACCTCTACATTATATCCCTCGCACCTCTACATTATATCCCTCGCACCTCTACATTATATCCCTTGTACCTCTACATTATATCCCTCGCACCTCTACATTATATCCCTCGTACCTCTACATTATATCCCTCGCACCTCTACATTATATCCCTCGCACCTCTACATTATATACCTCGCACCTCTACATTATATACCTCGCACCTCTACATTATATCCCTCGCACCTCTACATTATATACCTCGCACCTCTACATTATATCCCTCGCACCACTACATTATATACCTCGCACCTCTACATTATATACCTCGCACCTCTACATTATATACCTCGCAACTCTACATTATATACCTCGCACCTCTACATTATATCCCTCGCACCTCTACATTATATCCCTCGCACCTCTACATTATATCCCTCGCACCTCTACATTATATCCCTCGCACCTCTACATTATATCCCTCGCACCTCTACATTATATCCCTCGTACCGCTACATTATATCCCTCGCACCTCTACATTAAATCCCTTGTACCTCTACATTATATCCCTCGCACCTCTACATTATATCCCTCGCACCTCTACATTATATCCCTTGTACCTCTACATTATATCCCTCGCACCTCTACATTATATCCCTCGCACCTCTACATTATATCCCTTGTACCTCTACATTATATCCCTCGCACCTCTACATTATATCCCTCGTACCTCTACATTATATCCCTCGCACCTCTACATTATATCCCTCGCACCTCTACATTATATACCTCGCACCTCTACATTATATACCTCGCACCTCTACATTATATCCCTCGCACCTCTACATTATATACCTCGCACCTCTACATTATATCCCTCGCACCACTACATTATATACCTCGCACCTCTACATTATATACCTCGCACCTCTACATTATATACCTCGCACCTCTACATTATATACCTCGCAACTCTACATTATATACCTCGCACCTCTACATTATATCCCTCGCACCTCTACATTATATCCCTCGCACCTCTACATTATATCCCTCGCACCTCTACATTATATCCCTCGCACCTCTACATTATATCCCTCGCACCTCTACATTATATCCCTCGCACCTCTACATTATATCCCTCGCACCTCTACATTATATCCCTCGCACCTCTACATTATATCCCTCTCACCTCTACATTATATCCCTCGCACCTCTACATTATATCCCTCGCACCTCTACATTATATCCCTCGCACCTCTACATTATATCCCTCGCACCTCTACATTATATCCCTCGCACCTCTACATTATATCCCTCGCACCTCTACATTACATACCTCGCACCTCTACATTACATACCTCGCACCTCTACATTATATCCCTCGCACCTCTACATTATATCCCTCGTACCTCTACATTATATCCCTCGCACCTCTACATTATATATCTCGCACCTCTACATTATATACCTCGCACCTCTACATTATATCCCTCGCACCTCTACATTATATCCCTCGCACCTCTACATTATATACCTTGCACCTCTACATTATATACCTCGCACCTCTACATTATATACCTCGCACCTCTACATTATATACCTCGCACCTCTACATTATATCCCTCGCACCTCTACATTATATATCTCTCACCTCTACATTATATATCCCTCGTACCTCTACATTATATCCCTTGTACCTCTACATTATATACCTCGCACCTCTACATTATATACCTCGCACCTCTACATTATATACCTCGCACCTCTACATTATATCCCTCGCACCTCTACATTACATCCCTCGTACCTCTACATTATATACCTCGCACCTCTACATTATATCCCTCGCACCTCTACATTATATCCCACGCACCACTACATTATATCCCTCGTACCTCTACATTATATCCCTCGCACCTCTACATTATATCCCTCGCACCTCTACATTATATCCCTCGCACCTCTACATTATATCCCTCGCACCTCTACATTACATACCTCGCACCTCTACATTACATCCCTCGCACCTCTACATTATATATCTCGTACCTCTACATTATATCCCTCGCACCACTACATTATATACCTCGCACCTCTACATTATATACCTCGCACCTCTACATTATATACCTCGCACCTCTACATTATATACCTCGCACCTCTACATTATATCCCTCGCACCTCTACATTATATCCCACGCACCACTACATTATATCCCTCGTACCTCTACATTATATCCCTCGCACCTCTACATTATATCCCTCGCACCTCTACATTATATCCCTCGCAGCTCTACATTATATCCCTCGCACCTCTACATTACATACCTCGCACCTCTACATTACATCCCTCGCACCTCTACATTATATATCTCGTACCTCTACATTATATCCCTCGCACCACTACATTATATACCTCGCACCTCTACATTATATACCTCGCACCTCTACATTATATACCTCGCACCTCTACATTATATACCTCGCACCTCTACATTATATCCCTCGCACCACTACATTATATACCTCGCACCTCTACATTATATACCTCGCACCTCTACATTATACCTCGCACCTCTACATTATATCCCTCGCACCTCTACATTATATCCCTCGCACCTCTACATTATATCCCTTGTACCTCTACATTATATCCCTCGCACCTCTACATTATATCCCTCGTACCTCTACATTATATCCCTCGCACCTCTACATTATATCCCACGCACCACTACATTATATCCCTCGTACCTCTACATTATATCCCTCGCACCTCTACATTATATCCCACGCACCACTACATTATATCCCTCGTACCTCTACATTATATCCCTCGCACCTCTACATTATATCCCTCGCACCTCTACATTATATCCCTCGCAGCTCTACATTATATCCCTCGCACCTCTACATTACATACCTCGCACCTCTACATTACATCCCTCGCACCTCTACATTATATATCTCGTACCTCTACATTATATCCCTCGCACCACTACATTATATACCTCGCACCTCTACATTATATACCTCGCACCTCTACATTATATACCTCGCACCTCTACATTATATACCTCGCACCTCTACATTATATCCCTCGCACCACTACATTATATACCTCGCACCTCTACATTATATACCTCGCACCTCTACATTATACCTCGCACCTCTACATTATATCCCTCGCACCTCTACATTATATCCCTCGCACCTCTACATTATATCCCTTGTACCTCTACATTATATCCCTCGCACCTCTACATTATATCCCTCGTACCTCTACATTATATCCCTCGCACCTCTACATTATATCCCTTGTACCTCTACATTATATCCCTCGCACCTCTACATTATATACCTCGCACCTCTACATTATATACCTCGCACCTCTACATTATATACCTCGCACCTCTACATTATATACCTCGCACCTCTACATTATATCCCTCGCACCTCTACATTATATCCCTCGCACCTGTGCATTATATCCCTCGCACCTCTACATTATATATCTCGTACCTCTACATTATATCCCTCGCACCTCTACATTATATCCCTCGCACCTCTACATTATATACCTCGCACCTCTACATTATATACCTCGCACCTCTACATTATATCCCTCGCACCTCTACATTATATACCTCGCACCTCTACATTATATCCCTCGCACCACTACATTATATACCTTGCACCTCTACATTATATACCTCGCACCTCTACATTATATACCTCGCACCTCTACATTATATACCTCGCAACTCTACATTATATCCCTCGCACCTCTACATTATATCCCTCGCACCTCTACATTATATCCCTCGCACCTCTACATTATATCCCTCGCACCTCTACATTATATCCCTCGCACCTCTACATTATATCCCTCGCACCTCTACATTATATCCCTCGCACCTCTACATTATATCCCTCGCACCTCTACATTATATCCCTCTCACCTCTACATTATATCCCTCGCACCTCTACATTATATCCCTCGCACCTCTACATTATATCCCTCGCACCTCTACATTATATCCCTCGCACCTCTACATTATATCCCTCGCACCTCTACATTATATCCCTCTCACCTCTACATTATATCCCTCTCACCTCTACATTATATCCCTCTCACCTCTACATTATATCCCTCGTACCTCTACATTATATCCCTTGCACCTCTACATTATATACCTCGCACCTCTACATTATATCCCTCGCACCTCTACATTATATCCCTCGCACCTCTACATTATATCCCTCGCACCTCTACATTATATCCCTCGCACCTCTACATTATATCCCTCGCACCTCTGCATTATATCCCTCGCACCTGTGCATTATATCCCTCGCACCTCTACATTATATATCTCGTACCTCTACATTATATCCCTCGCACCTCTACATTATATCCCTCGCACCTCTACATTATATACCTCGCACCTCTACATTATATCCCTCGCACCTCTACATTATATACCTCGCACCTCTACATTATATCCCTCGCACCACTACATTATATACCTCACACCTCTACATTATATACCTCGCACCTCTACATTATATACCTCGCACCTCTACATTATATACCTCGCACCTCTACATTATATCTTTCGCACCTCTACATTATATCCCTCGCACCTCTACATTATATCCCTCGCACCTCTACATTATATCCCTCGCACCTCTACATTATATCCCTCGCACCTCTACATTATATCCCTCGCACCTCTACATTATATCCCTCGCACCTCTACATTATATCCCTCGCACCTCTACATTATATCCCTCGCACCTCTACATTATATCCCTCTCACCTCTACATTATATCCCTCGCACCTCTACATTATATCCCTCGCACCTCTACATTATATCCCTCGCACCTCTACATTATATACCTCGCACCTCTACATTATATCCCTCGCACCTCTACATTATATCCCTCTCACCTCTACATTATATCCCTCTCACCTCTACATTATATCCCTCTCACCTCTACATTATATCCCTCGCACCTCTACATTATATCCCTTGTACCTCTACATTATATCCCTCGCACCTCTACATTATATCCCTCGTACCTCTACATTATATCCCTCGCACCTCTACATTAAATCCCTTGTACCTCTACATAATATCCCTCGCACCTCTACATTATATCCCTCGCACCTCTACATTATATCCCTTGTACCTCTACATTATATCCCTCGCACCTCTACATTATATCCCTCGCACCTCTACATTATATCCCTTGTACCTCTACATTATATCCCTCGCACCTCTACATTATATCCCTCGTACCTCTACATTATATCCCTCGCACCTCTACATTATATCCCTCGCACCTCTACATTATATACCTCGCACCTCTACATTATATACCTCGCACCTCTACATTATATCCCTCGCACCTCTACATTATATACCTCGCACCTCTACATTATATCCCTCGCACCACTACATTATATACCTCGCACCTCTACATTATATACCTCGCACCTCTACATTATATACCTCGCAACTCTACATTATATACCTCGCACCTCTACATTATATCCCTCGCACCTCTACATTATATCCCTCGCACCTCTACATTATATCCCTCGCACCTCTACATTATATCCCTCGCACCTCTACATTATATCCCTCGCACCTCTACATTATATCCCTCGCACCTCTACATTATATCCCTCGTACCTCTACATTATATCCCTCGCACCTCTACATTAAATCCCTTGTACCTCTACATTATATCCCTCGCACCTCTACATTATATCCCTCGCACCTCTACATTATATCCCTTGTACCTCTACATTATATCCCTCGCACCTCTACATTATATCCCTCGCACCTCTACATTATATCCCTTGTACCTCTACATTATATCCCTCGCACCTCTACATTATATCCCTCGTACCTCTACATTATATCCCTCGCACCTCTACATTATATCCCTCGCACCTCTACATTATATACCTCGCACCTCTACATTATATCCCTCGCACCTCTACATTATATCCCTCGCACCTCTACATTATATACCTCGCACCTCTACATTATATCCCTCGCACCACTACATTATATACCTCGCACCTCTACATTATATACCTCGCACCTCTACATTATATACCTCGCACCTCTACATTATATACCTCGCAACTCTACATTATATACCTCGCACCTCTACATTATATCCCTCGCACCTCTACATTATATCCCTCGCACCTCTACATTATATCCCTCGCACCTCTACATTATATCCCTCGCACCTCTACATTATATCCCTCGCACCTCTACATTATATCCCTCGCACCTCTACATTATATCCCTCGCACCTCTACATTATATCCCTCGCACCTCTACATTATATCCCTCTCACCTCTACATTATATCCCTCGCACCTCTACATTATATCCCTCGCACCTCTACATTATATCCCTCGCACCTCTACATTATATCCCTCGCACCTCTACATTATATCCCTCGCACCTCTACATTATATCCCTCGCACCTCTACATTACATACCTCGCACCTCTACATTACATACCTCGCACCTCTACATTATATCCCTCGCACCTCTACATTATATCCCTCGTACCTCTACATTATATCCCTCGCACCTCTACATTATATATCTCGCACCTCTACATTATATACCTCGCACCTCTACATTATATCCCTCGCACCTCTACATTATATCCCTCGCACCTCTACATTATATACCTTGCACCTCTACATTATATACCTCGCACCTCTAGATTATATACCTCGCACCTCTACATTATATACCTCGCACCTCTACATTATATCCCTCGCACCTCTACATTATATATCTCTCACCTCTACATTATATATCCCTCGTACCTCTACATTATATCCCTTGTACCTCTACATTATATACCTCGCACCTCTACATTATATACCTCGCACCTCTACATTATATACCTCGCACCTCTACATTATATCCCTCGCACCTCTACATTACATCCCTCGTACCTCTACATTATATACCTCGCACCTCTACATTATATCCCTCGCACCTCTACATTATATCCCACGCACCACTACATTATATCCCTCGTACCTCTACATTATATCCCTCGCACCTCTACATTATATCCCTCGCACCTCTACATTATATCCCTCGCACCTCTACATTATATCCCTCGCACCTCTACATTACATACCTCGCACCTCTACATTACATCCCTCGCACCTCTACATTATATATCTCGTACCTCTACATTATATCCCTCGCACCACTACATTATATACCTCGCACCTCTACATTATATACCTCGCACCTCTACATTATATACCTCGCACCTCTACATTATATACCTCGCACCTCTACATTATATCCCTCGCACCTCTACATTATATCCCACGCACCACTACATTATATCCCTCGTACCTCTACATTATATCCCTCGCACCTCTACATTATATCCCTCGCACCTCTACATTATATCCCTCGCAGCTCTACATTATATCCCTCGCACCTCTACATTACATACCTCGCACCTCTACATTACATCCCTCGCACCTCTACATTATATATCTCGTACCTCTACATTATATCCCTCGCACCACTACATTATATACCTCGCACCTCTACATTATATACCTCGCACCTCTACATTATATACCTCGCACCTCTACATTATATACCTCGCACCTCTACATTATATCCCTCGCACCACTACATTATATACCTCGCACCTCTACATTATATACCTCGCACCTCTACATTATACCTCGCACCTCTACATTATATCCCTCGCACCTCTACATTATATCCCTCGCACCTCTACATTATATCCCTTGTACCTCTACATTATATCCCTCGCACCTCTACATTATATCCCTCGTACCTCTACATTATATCCCTCGCACCTCTACATTATATCCCTTGTACCTCTACATTATATCCCTCGCACCTCTACATTATATCCCTCACACCTCTACATTATATCCCTTGTACCTCTACATTATATCCCTCGCACCTCTACATTATATACCTCGCACCTCTACATTATATACCTCGCACCTCTACATTATATACCTCGCACCTCTACATTATATACCTCGCACCTCTACATTATATCCCTCGCACCTCTACATTATATCCCTCGCACCTGTGCATTATATCCCTCGCACCTCTACATTATATATCTCGTACCTCTACATTATATCCCTCGCACCTCTACATTATATCCCTCGCACCTCTACATTATATACCTCGCACCTCTACATTATATACCTCGCACCTCTACATTATATCCCTCGCACCTCTACATTATATACCTCGCACCTCTACATTATATCCCTCGCACCACTACATTATATACCTTGCACCTCTACATTATATACCTCGCACCTCTACATTATATACCTCGCACCTCTACATTATATACCTCGCAACTCTACATTATATCCCTCGCACCTCTACATTATATCCCTCGCACCTCTACATTATATCCCTCGCACCTCTACATTATATCCCTCGCACCTCTACATTATATCCCTCGCACCTCTACATTATATCCCTCGCACCTCTACATTATATCCCTCGCACCTCTACATTATATCCCTCGCACCTCTACATTATATCCCTCTCACCTCTACATTATATCCCTCGCACCTCTACATTATATCCCTCGCACCTCTACATTATATCCCTCGCACCTCTACATTATATCCCTCGCACCTCTACATTATATCCCTCGCACCTCTACATTATATCCCTCTCAGCTCTACATTATATCCCTCTCACCTCTACATTATATCCCTCTCACCTCTACATTATATCCCTCTCACCTCTACATTATATCCCTCGTACCTCTACATTATATCCCTTGCACCTCTACATTATATACCTCGCACCTCTACATTATATCCCTCGCACCTCTACATTATATCCCTCGCACCTCTACATTATATCCCTCGCACCTCTACATTATATCCCTCGCACCTCTACATTATATCCCTCGCACCTCTGCATTATATCCCTCGCACCTGTGCATTATATCCCTCGCACCTCTACATTATATATCTCGTACCTCTACATTATATCCCTCGCACCTCTACATTATATCCCTCGCACCTCTACATTATATACCTCGCACCTCTACATTATATCCCTCGCACCTCTACATTATATACCTCGCACCTCTACATTATATCCCTCGCACCACTACATTATATACCTCACACCTCTACATTATATACCTCGCACCTCTACATTATATACCTCGCACCTCTACATTATATACCTCGCACCTCTACATTATATCTTTCGCACCTCTACATTATATCCCTCGCACCTCTACATTATATCCCTCGCACCTCTACATTATATCCCTCGCACCTCTACATTATATCCCTCGCACCTCTACATTATATCCCTCGCACCTCTACATTATATCCCTCGCACCTCTACATTATATCCCTCGCACCTCTACATTATATCCCTCGCACCTCTACATTATATCCCTCTCACCTCTACATTATATCCCTCGCACCTCTACATTATATCCCTCGCACCTCTACATTATATCCCTCGCACCTCTACATTATATACCTCGCACCTCTACATTATATCCCTCGCACCTCTACATTATATCCCTCTCACCTCTACATTATATCCCTCTCACCTCTACATTATATCCCTCTCACCTCTACATTATATCCCTCTCACCTCTACATTATATCCCTCGTACCTCTACATTATATCCCTTGCACCTCTACATTATATACCTCGCACCTCTACATTATATCCCTCGCACCTCTACATTATATCCCTCGCACCTCTGCATTATATCCCTCGCACCTGTGCATTATATCCCTCGCACCTCTACATTATATATCTCGTACCTCTACATTATATCCCTCGCACCTCTACATTATATCCCTCGCACCTCTACATTATATACCTCGCACCTCTACATTATATCCCTCGCACCTCTACATTATATACCTCGCACCTCTACATTATATCCCTCGCACCACTACATTATATACCTCACACCTCTACATTATATACCTCGCACCTCTACATTATATACCTCGCACCTCTACATTATATACCTCGCACCTCTACATTATATCCCTCGCACCTCTACATTATATCCCTCGCACCTCTACATTATATCCCTCGCACCTCTACATTATATCCCTCGCACCTCTACATTATATCCCTCGCACCTCTACATTATATCCCTCGCACCTCTACATTATATCCCTCGCACCTCTACATTATATCCCTCGCACCTCTACATTATATCCCTCGCACCTCTACATTATATCCCTCGTACCTCTACATTATATCCCTCGCACCTCTACATTATATCCCTCGCACCTCTACATTATATCCCTCGCACCTCTACATTATATCCCTCGCACCTCTACATTATATACCTCGCACCTCTACATTATATCCCTCGCACCTCTACATTATATACCTCGCACCTCTACATTATATACCTCGCACCTCTAGATTATATCCCTCGTACCTCTACATTATATCCCTCGCACCTCTACATTATATCCCTCGCACCTCTACATTATATCCCTCGTACCTCTACATTATATACCTCGCACCTCTACATTATATATCTCGCACCTCTACATTATATACCTCGCACCTCTACATTATATACCTCGCACCTCTACATTATATACCTCGCACCTCTACATTATATCCCTCGCACCTCTACATTATATACCTCGCACCTCTACATTATATACCTCGCACCTCTACATTATATCCCTCGCACCTCTACATTATATCCCTCGCACCACTACATTATATCCCTCGCACCTCTACATTATATCCCTCGCACCTCTACATTATATCCCTCGCACCTCTACATTATATCCCTCGTACCTCTACATTATATCCCTCGCACCTCTACATTATATCCCTCGCACCTCTACATTATATACCTCGCACCTCTACATTATATACCTCGCACCTCTACATTATATACCTCGCACCTCTACATTATATCCCTCGCACCTCTACATTATATATCTCTCACCTCTACATTATATCCCTCGTACCTCTACATTATATACCTCGCACCTCTACATTATATATCTCGCACCTCTACATTATATACCTCGCACCTCTACATTATATACCTTGCACCTCTACATTATATCCCTCGCACCTCTACATTATATACCTCGCACCTCTACATTATATCCCTCGCACCTCTACATTATATCCCTCGCACCTCTACATTATATACCTCGCACCTCTACATTATATACCTCGCACCTCTACATTATATCCCTCGCACCTCTACATTATATACCTCGCACCTCTACATTATATCCCTCGCACCTCTACATTATATACCTCGCACCTCTACATTATATACCTCTCACCTCTACATTATATCCCTCGCACCTCTACTTTATATACCTCTCACCTCTACATTATATCCGTCACACCTCTACATTATATCCCTCGCACCTCTACATTATATACCTCTCACCTCTACATTATATCCCTCGCACCTCTACATTATATCCCTCGCACCCCTACATTATATCCCTCTTACCTCTACATTATATCCCTCTCACCTCTACATTATATCCCTCTTACCTCTACATTATATACCTCGCACCTCTACATTATATATCTCGTACCTCTACATTATATCCCTCTCACCTCTACATTATATCCCTCGCACCTCTACATTATATCCCTCGTACCTCTACATTATATCCCTCGCACCTCTACATTATATCCCTCGCACCTCTACATTATATCCATCGTACCTCTACATTATATCCCTTGTACCTATACATTATATCCCTCGCACCTCTACATTATATCCCTCGCACCTCTATGTAAATACCTTGTACTTTTATATTAGCTACGGTCGGGCAGTATAATATTTTAGGTAGATCACAGGGGAGGCTAGACCCTCATGTTTTGGCTGGTGGGATGCTAATTGTAAATGTTTGATATTTCCTGTCATAGACCACACATTCTGGGTATTAAGCCACAAGGGACATTGCCGGGTGTCGTGGGTGTCATTGGGTGCATGTATAAGGTGGGTACAGGGGAAGGGGCATTTTGCGTTCTTCACTGTGGACACCAATAAGCTTGGAAATCTCCCCCCATTTAAAAATCCTGCTTTTGTCCCTGAGAGCGGACATCAGAAGTGGCGCTTAACTATCGGAGGGTACAGACCGCAGCGTTTATTGTAGCTAAATTTCACCAGCAAACATTTGCTGCTGGATACATTATTGCCTGTGATAAATTCCCTCAGTTCTCTCAGGTGACGGCAGCGGGGGAGGGGTCAGGGATCAGGTAAGTGACTAGAGACGCTCTCACTTGGTGGTGACTCCGCGATTAATCAGGACCCCGATTGTATAAATCACAGCAGACTGCAGATGCAGGCAAAGGCTCATGGGAGACACCTCCGTTATCGGCTTCCCAAGAGTTTTCCTGACAAGAAATTACAGATGGTGACGGAATGCCACGTCTAATGGGCTCTGCCACCTGGTGCCACCTTAAACCCTTTACCTGCTGGAAGACCCCAAAATGCATTACTTTACACTATTTTGCACTGGGCTATTTTGTTGGTGTCATCTGTGACCCTGAGGACGGCATTTATAGCGTTTGTTCCTCGACATTCAGGTCTCACAGTGTAAAACCCGCAACATGTTTTCATAGATCAACTTCCTTACAGTAGATACGAGAGTCACACATTATCCGCACTCCGGTTATATTACAACTTCCGTTGGCCGCACTCTTATCGGCGTTTTCCGTACGAGGTCGCTGTCTCCCCGGTCTCTGATGTGCAGGTTGTTACGTCTGTTTATTTGCGACTGCGTTGCGAGAAACAATGGCTGCCGACTTGTGATTTGCAGGAAAGGAGAGCAGCGTTCAGCGATTAGTTCTTTGTGGTCTGAGGGGGCGTCTGGTGTCGATATTTATCGAAGACTTAGGCTGGGTTCACACGACCATGTTACGTCCGTAAAGGACGGAACGTATTTCGGCCGCAAGTCCCGGACCGACCACACTGCAGGGAGGCGGGCTCCTAGCATCATAGTTATGTACGACGCTAGGAGTCCCTGCCTCTCCGTGGAACTACTGTCCCGTACTGAAAACATGATTACAGTACGGGACAGTTGTCCCGCAGCGAGGCAGGGACTCCTAGCATCGTACATAACTATGATGCTAGGTGCCCGGCTCCCTGCAGTGTGGTCGGTACGGGACTTGCGGCCGAAATACGTTCTGTCCATTACGGACGTAACATGCTTGTGTGAACCCAGCCTTAGTGCACAGTATGGAGAAAGTGATTTGTCGTGAGGAAGTGTGAATGAATAGAGAAGTTCAAGGAAGGTCGCACAAGTGTCAGCCATGAAGAAGGAGCCGGACGCCCGGCCACGTCCAAAACGGATGACAACAATGAGACTCTGTTCACACGCTAAACAAAAACGACTGTAATATGCGGAGCTTTCAAGAGAAAAACAGCCTCTGATTTTCAGCAGTTTTTTAAGCATCAAATGCTTTTTTGATGCGTTTTCTTCATCCGTTTTTATAGCTGTTTTTACACTGACAATGAAAAGTGGCTCCAAAAACGGATCAAGAAGTGACAAGTACTTCTTTTTATGAGGCGTTTTTTATGCGCCGTTTTTTCAAACGGCCACATAAAAAAATGCCCCGTCGGAAGCACCGTTTTTTCCATCAATGGGCAGATGTTTGGAGGCGTTCATCTTCCATATTTTCAGCTGTTTTATGTGTTATGGAAAATAAGTAGTTATATTCTTGTATATAGGGGCAGTATTATAGTAGTTATATTCTTGTATATAGGAGCAGTATTATAGTAGTTATATACATGTATATAGGGGCAGTATTATAGTAGTTATAGTCTTGTATAGAGGAGCAGTATTATAGTAGTTATATTCTTGTATATAGGAGCAGTATTATAGTAGTTACATTCTTGTATATAGGGGCAGTATTATAGTAGTTATATTCTTGTATATAGGAGCAGTATTATAGTAGTTATATTCTTGTAGATAGCAGCAGTATTATAGTAGCTATATTCTTGTATATAGGAGCAGTATTATAGTAGTTATATTCTTGTATATAGGAGCAGTATTATAGTAGCTATATTCTTGTATATAGGAGCAGTATTATAGTAGTTACATTCTTGTATATAGGGGCAGTATTATAGTAGTTATATTCTTGTATATAGGAGCAGTATTATAGTAGTTATATTCTTGTATATAGGAGCAGTATTATAGTAGCTATATTCTTGTATATAGGAGCAGTATTATAGTAGTTATATTCTTTTATATAGGAGCAGTATTGTAGTAGTTACATTCTTGTATATAGGAGCAGTATTATAGTAGTTATATTCTTGTATATAGGAGCAGTATTATAGTAGTTATATTCTTGTATATAGGGGGCAGTATTATAGTAGCTATTTTCTTGTATATAGGAGCAGTATTATAGTAGCTATATTCTTGTATATAGGAGCAGTATTATAGTAGTTATATTCTTTTATATAGGAGCAGTATTATAGCAGTTATATTCTTGTATATAGGAGCAGTATTATAGTAGTTATATTCTTGTATATAGGGGGCAGTATTATAGTAGTTATATTCTTGTATATAGGGGGCAGTATTATAGTAGTTATATTCTTGTATATAGGAGCAGTATTATAGTAGTTATATTCTTGTATATAGGAGCAGTATTATAGTAGTTATATTCTTGTATATAGGGGCAGTATTATAGTAGTTATATTCTTGTATATAGGGGACAGTATTATAGCAGTTATATTCTTGTATATAGGAGCAGTATTATAGTAGTTATATTCCTGTATATAGGAGCAGTATTATAGTAGTTATATTCTTGTATATAGGGGGTCAGTATTATAGTAGTTATATTCTTGTATATAGTGGGCAGTATTATAGTAGTTATATTCTTGTATATAGGGGCAGTATTATAGTAGTTATATTCTTGTATATAGGGGCAGTATTATAGTAGTTATATTCTTGTATATAGGAGCAGTATTATAGTAGTTATATTTTTGTATATAGGGTGCAGTATTATAGTAGTTATATTCTTGTATATAGGGGCAGTATTATAGTAGTTATATTCTTGTATATAGGGGCAGTATTATAGTAGTTATATTCTTGTATATAGGGGCAGTATTATAGTAGTTATATTCTTGTATATAGGAGCAGTATTATAGTAGTTATATTCTTGTATATAGGGGCAGTATTATAGTAGTTATATTCTTGTATATAGGAGCAGTATTATAGTAGTTATATTCTTGTATATAGGAGCAGTGTTATAGTAGTTATATTCTTGTATATAGGAGGCAGTATTATAGTAGTTATATTCTTGTATATAGGAGCAGTATTATAGTAGTTATATTCTTGTATATAGGAGCAGTGTTATAGTAGTTATATTCTTGTATATAGGGGGCAGTATTATAGTAGTTATATTCTTGTATATAGGAGGCAGTATTATAGTAGTTCTATTCTTGTATATAGGAGCAGTATTATAGTAGTTATATTCTTGTATATAAGAGCAGTGTTATAGTAGTTATATTCTTGTATATAGGGGGCAGTATTATAGTAGTTATATTCTTGTATATAGGAGGCAGTATTATAGTAGTTCTATTCTTGTATATAGGGGCAGTATTATAGTAGTTATATTCTTGTATATAGGAGCATTATTATAGTAGTTATATTCTTGTATATAGGGAGCCGTATTATAGTAGTTATATTCTTGTATATAGGGGCAGTATTATAGTAGTTATATTCTTGTATATAGGAGCAGTATTATAGTAGTTATATTCTTGTATATAGGAGCAGTGTTATAGTAGTTATATTCTTGTATATAGGAGGCAGTATTATAGTAGTTATATTCTTGTATATAGGGGCAGTATTATAGTAGTTATATTCTTGTATATAGGGGGCAGTATTATAGTAGTTATATTCTTGTATATAGGGGCAGTAATATAGTAGTTATATTCTTGTATATAGGGAGCAGTATTATAGTAGTTATATTCTTGTATATAGGGGGCAGTATTATAGTAGTTATATTCTTGTCCATAGGAGAGGATAGACGTGTGCTTGTGAGCTCCCTGTTAGGACTATGCATGGCTTCTGACCCAGGTGGAGGGGAGGGGTCCTGGGCTGATGATCCTGGGAAAGCCCAGAGTCTGGAGTTTGGCCTGCAGCATGGAGATGGTGGAGGTGATGATCTGGAAATGGTGGCTGGTGAGTCAACTGAATCTCATGATGTTGGTGAATTGTGCACAAAAATGACAAAGAAAAATATCTTTAAAATGGAAATGCAAGTTCGCAAATTGAGAACTGAAATTAACCAAGAGACTGATCCAAAGGCAAAGCTGATGAAATGTGAGTGTCTGGATGTTTGCACACGTGAGCTGGTGATATTGAAGGAGAGATTGCAGAAAGAATCATGCACAGTACCCAAAATAAAGAACTGGGCAATTGAGAACAAAAGGGAGACCAGAGCCCAAACTGTGAAGAGAAAAAATATCATTGCAAAAAAAGACACTGACTATAATATTGTGGCACAGGGAAACCCTGGAAGATATGAGTGTGTGGTGGCTGGAGGATCACATCTCTCATCATGTGTGAGGTCTGTGCAATCAGCCAACACAAATGCTGCTAAAGCTGCAGAGAAATGTGTGCCAGCTGACGAGGGTTTAACTGCAGTAGACTCTATGTGCAGTACTGATGAAGTGAATGCGAGTGGCACTCCTGGGAGTGAGCAAGAAAGTGCCGCATATACTGACATTATAAGTGAGACCTCGCTCAGCGCGGTGATTGACAGTCTGATATCTGATGAACCAGCGGCACAGGCTGAGGCGGACATTGCAGACCCTGTTCTGGAGGTTCAGCCGCCCGCAGTGTCAGTGAATGGAGTGCAGGTTACACAGCGATCAGGAGCAGACACAGGAGGATCTGCAGTACAATCAGCTGAGGAGAGGTCCAGTCCTGACCCACCTGCTGACAGACCTCAGTACAGGAGACTGTTCTCCAGCGTCACAAGACCGACTAACCCCACACCTCAGAGGAGGAACGCGGTCATAATCAGGTACTCGGGACCAGAGGAAAACCTCCCCTCCAGACTCTACATTGGGAAAGTTTTGTTGAAGGAGTTTATGAAGTTTAAAGCTTCTGAGGTGTTCGCTCTGATCCACGTTCCCTCCAGCAGGAATTATGACATCAGTTTCAAGCTGCAATATAGTCTAGACTTGTTCTGGAGTATTTATAATGATACAAAGGAGCACGCGATGTGGGAGCATCTACATGTCATCCAGCTGACTAAACCCCAGGTAGTCACCACCACCGTCCTGTTCCAGTCTGAGGTGGTGGCTCTGGCAGATTTGCAGCACTGGTTGAGCAGATATTGTGAGGTGAAGAGACTGCCAACAAAGATCTATGATGAGGAGGAGATCTGGAATGGAGGATATTCTGTCAAGATCCAGCTCGTTCAGGAGAATGGAGTGACCAGACATCTGCCGCACTCATTCTACCTGGGCTCGGAGAGAGGCGTATGTTACTACCCTGGTCAACCGCGACTGTGCCATAGATGTGGGGGCAGACACATGGCATTCAACTGTTCCTGTATTAAGTGCTCACTATGTGGTCAGTTTGGGCATGTGAAGGATGATTGTACAGGACCTGTCATCTGTAACCTGTGCTTAGGACCTGGACATACATTCCGGGAGTGTCCGCATGCAGAACATAATAAAGAGGAGACCTTTAAAGAAGCCATGGAGGAAGAGCAGGAGGAAGTCTCCATATGTGTAGATACAACCCCAGAACCTGGAAGTCCCAGCGATGATGTAAGCCGAAGTACCAGAGACCCTGCTCCAGAGACGAATGTCCCATCTGTGGATGCTGCACAAGTGTCACCAGCCACTGAAAATAGAGGTCATGCTAAAAGCAAAATATCCAGTCACTCTGTCACCAAACATCTGCCCGACACCAGTAAGGAACCAGCTGATCCAGCCGCAGCGACCAGTAAAAAACCAGCTGATCCAGCCGCAGCGACCAGTAAAAAACCAGCTGATCCAGCCTCAGCGACCAGTATCGATGAGGAGGGATTTCAGACGGTTAAAAGGAGAAGTAAAACAGATGATTCTTCTAGGAAAAAAATCACTGCTGCAAAGAAATCACCGGAGTCTCCAGTGCTGGCGATAACTGGGGGACGTTACTGTGCGCTGGGAGAAGATGACCAGGAAGAAGAAGCAGAGATGGAGCAAGTCTCCTCACAGATCCCAGATGACGAACCTCAGGATGAAGACGCTGACCCCCCAATGTCCACCAAAGATGGGGTGTAACGGGACATAGCAGTGGAAGAAGGAAAAAAAGTAGGAAAGACATGTAACCAAGATGAGGCTGAAAATCATCTCCTATTAATGTGAACAGTGTGAAGAATACGAGCAGGCGGCAGGCGATATTCCAGCGTCTGTCTGACGTCAAAACCAATGTCATCTTTATACAAGAGACTTATCTACAGAGTAATGTCCCTGCTGTGTCCCTGCAGTCACCACATCTAGTGGGACAGTGAAGCTCTTTGCTGCTGTATGGAGACTTCTACCCCAAACTCCGTTTATATCATAGAGGTTCACTATATGCCATAAATGTGGTGACCGTGTACCCTCTGTGGTGTGCGCGATGCTGCCCGGTCACCAATAAAGAAGAACTCTCCTGTAATACTGTCTAGAATAATATCATGAAAAATAGTTGAAACAATCTATACTGGAGCAATATTCATATATTATGGTTTGTTTAATTATTGTGATGTTATTAAGAGACATACGTTTATTTTCTTTATCTGTTATGAGTGTATTGCAAAGGTATTGTAATAATTTGTTGCAAGTTTTCAAATAAAAAAGATAATTATAGTAGTTATATTCTTGTATATAGGAGCAGTATTATAGTAGTTATATTCTTGTATATGGGAGCAGTATTATAGTAGTTATATTCTTGTATATAGAAGGCAGTATTATAGTAGTTATATTCTTGCATATAGGGGCAGTATTATAGTAGTTATATTCTTGTATATAGGGGGCAGTATTATAGTAGTTATATTCTTGTATATAGGGAGCAGTATTATAGTAGTTATATTCTTGTATATAGGAGCAGTATTATAGTAGTTATATTCTTATATATAGTGGCAGTATTATAGTAGTTATATTCTTGTATATAGGGGCAGTATTATAGTAGTTATATTCTTGTATATAGGGGGCAGTATTATAGTAGTTATATTCTTGTATATAGGAGCAGTATTATAGTAGTTATATTCTTGTATATAGGGGCAGTATTATAGTAGATATATTCCTGTATATAGGAGCAGTATTATAGTAGTTATATTCTTGTATATAGGGAGCAGTAATATAGTAGCTATATTCTTGTATATAGGGAGCAGTATTATAGTAGTTATATTCTTATATATAGGAGCAGTATTATAGTAGTTATATTCTTGTATATAGGGACAGTATTATAGTAGTTATATTTTTGTATATAGGGTGCAGTATTATAGTAGTTATATTCTTGCATATAGGAGCAGTATTATAGTAGTTATATTCTTGTATATAGGGGCAGTATTATAGTAGATATATTCCTGTATATAGGAGCAGTATTATAGTAGTTATATTCTTGTATATAGGGAGCAGTAATATAGTAGCTATATTCTTGTATATAGGGAGCAGTATTATAGTAGTTATATTCTTATATATAGGAGCAGTATTATAGTAGTTATATTCTTGTATATAGGGACAGTATTATAGTAGTTATATTTTTGTATATAGGGTGCAGTATTATAGTAGTTATATTCTTGCATATAGGAGCAGTATTATAGTAGTTATATTCTTGTATATAGGAGCAGTATTATAGTAGTTATATTCTTGTATATATGGGGCAGTATTATAGTAGTTATATTCTTGTATATAGGGTGCAGTATTATAGTAGTTATATTCTTGTATATAGGAGCAGTATTATAGTAGTTATATTCTTGTATATATGGGGCAGTATTATAGTAGTCATATTCTTGTATATAGGGGCAGTATTATAGTATTTATATTCTTGTATATAGGAGCAGTATTATAGTAGTTATATTCTTGTATATAGGGGGCAGTATTATAGTAGTTATATTCTTTTATATAGGAGCAGTATTATAGTAGTTCTATTCTTGTATATACGGGCAGTATTATAGTAGTTATATTCTTGTATATAGGAGCATTATTATAGTAGTTATATTTTTGTATATAGGGTGCAGTATTATAGTAGTTATATTCTTGTATATAGGAGGCAGTATTATAGTAGTTATATTCTTGTATATAGGGGCAGTATTATAGTAGTTATATTCTTGTATATAGGAGCATTATTATAGTAGTTATATTTTTGTATATAGGGTGCAGTATTATAGTAGTTATATTCTTGTATATAGGAGCAGTATTATAGTAGTTATATTCTTGTATATAGGGGACAGTATTATAGTAGTTATATTCTTGTATATAGGGGCAGTATTATAGTAGTAATATCCTTGTATATAGGAGCAGTATTATAGTAGTTATATTCTTGTATATAGGGGCAGTGTTATTGCAGTTATATTCTTGTATATAGGGGCAGTATTATAGTAGTTATATTCTTGTATATAGGGGCAGTATTATAGTAATTATATTCTTGTATATAGGAGCAGTATTATAGTAGTTATATTCTCTTATATAGTGGGCAGTATTATAGTAGTTATATTCTTGTATATAGGGGCAGTATTGTAGTAGTGATTTTTTTGTACATAGGGAGCAGTATTACCAGAGATATATAACAGGTGTGTAGCATCATATAAAGGGAGGTGTGTGGCTTCATATACAGGGAGGTGTGTGGCATCATATACAGGGAGGTGCGTGGCATCATATACAGGGAGGTGCGTGGCTTCATATACAGGAGGTGCGTGGCATCATATACAGGAGGTGCGTGGCGTCATATACAGGGAGGTGCGTGGCATCATATACAGGAGGTGCGTGGCGTCATATACAGGGAGGTGCGTGGCATATACAGGAGGTGCGTGGCATCATATACAGGGAGGTGCGTGGCATCATATACAGGAGGTGCATGGCGTCATTTACAGGGAGGTGCATGGTATGATATACAGGGAGGTGCGTGGCATCATATACAGGAGGTGCGTGGCATCATATACAGGGAGTTGCGTGGCATCATATACAGGAGTTGCGTGGCATCATATACAGGGAGGTGCGTGGCATCATATACAGGGAGGTGCGTGGCATCATATACAGGGAGGTGCGTGGCATCATATACAGGGAGGTGCGTGGCGTCATATACAGGAGGTGCGTGGCGTCATATACAGGGAGGTGCGTGGCATCATATACAGGAGGTGCGTGGCGTCATATACAGGGAGGTGCGTGGCATCGTATACAGGGAGGTGCGTGGCATCATATACAGGAGGTGCGTGGCATCATATACAGGAGGTGCGTGGCGTCATATACAGGGAGGTGCGTGGCATCATATACAGGAGGTGCGTGGCATCATATACAGGGAGGTGCGTGGCGTCATATACAGGGAGGTGCGTGGCGTCATATACAGGAGGTGCGTGGCGTCATATACAGGGAGGTGCGTGGCATCATATACAGGGAGGTGTGTGGCATCATATACAGGAGGTACGTGGCATCATATACAGGGAGTTGCATGGCATCATATACAGGAGGTGCGTGGCGTCATATACAGGGAGGTGCGTGGCATATACAGGAGGTGCGTGGCATCATATACAGGGAGGTGCGTGGCATCATATACAGGAGGTGCGTGACGTCATTTACAGGGAGGTGCATGGCATCATATACAGGGAGGTGCGTGGCATCATATACAGGAGGTGCGTGGCATCATATACAGGGAGGTGCGTGGCATCATATACAGGGAGGTGCGTGGCATCATATACAGGAGGTGCGTGGCATCATATACAGGGAGTTGCGTGGCATCATATACAGGAGGTGCGTGGCATCATATACAGGAGGTGCGTGGCATCATATACAGGAGGTGCGTGGCATCATATACAGCGAGGTGCGTGGCATCATATTTAGGGAGTTGCGTGGCATCATATACAGGGAGTTGCGTGGCATCATATACAGGAGGTGCCTGGCGTCATATACAGGGAGGTGCGTGGCATCATATACAGGAGGTGCGTGGCATCATATACAGGGAGGTGCGTGGCATCATATACAGGAGGTGCGTGGCATCATATACAGGAGGTGCGTGGCATCATATACAGGGAGGTGCGTGGCATCATATACAGGAGGTGCGTGGCATCATATACATGGAGGCTGTAAATAGTGTCTAGGTGAACATGTGACCTTCCTTTGGGTGTTTTCAGGGGGTTGGACAAAAAAAGCCGGACCAATGAAAGTCATCAGTTTTTTTAATGGCTATGGAAAACTGATGCAAAACTGATGTCAAACGGCCATTAAAAATGGACTGGAAATGGGTGAAAATTTATAGACACTGATGCAAAACGGCCGTGAGATACTGACAGGTAATCAGTTTTTAATGAACATTTCATTTCACTGTCGTGTGAATATCGCCTAAAGAAGAAAATATTTCCACATTCCTACGTTTTTGTTTATAACCCTATCCCACCCTCCTCTCCGGATGTGAAGGGGTTAATGCTGTATTTCCTCCCATGGACCTTGTATGTCCCATCAGGGATGGGTTGGAGAGCAGAGATCTTATTGTCCCTTTCCCTAATTGCAGACACCTTGTTTCTAGCTGCTGCTTTACATTACGTTTGTTACTTTTATACTGTATAATGATACTTTGCTGCAAGTTTCGGGAACTTTCCTTCTTGCAGCTGAATTATTAACTTTCAGCTCTGATACCTGTGATTTTGGCCTCGGACAACTTACCTATTTTTATATATTCAACAAGGTAAATGGCGATGAGGATGAATGTCACTCCACATCCAATGAGGACAGTGACACAGTAGAGTAGATTATATATTTATATCAGTAACATTAAAGTGTAACTCTGAGAATATAAGGAAACTTTCGTAATAGCAATTGCTGGAGAACAGCATCAGACGGAGCGGTTAGTGACCGGGCAGTGCTCAAGGGTCCGACAGCTGAATGGGCTCCTCCATGAAGATACCGGACCGGCTGGATCTCGGTTTAATGCTATCAATGGAGTGGATCACATTTTCTTGGTTGGCTGAACTTCCCACATTAAGTTGATCACCATGTCAGGTGCGGAAATGTTACTAGTCCCTTCATGTTGACCATGGGTTGTCCCAGTCCATGCCCGGTGGATGATATATTCCCAATTGCAGAACTCCCAAGTCTTCCACTTTTGGAGGGACAGTCCTTTCTTTTGACCCAAGTACCTCTGTCCCTATTTACGCATTTAATGTCCCTTTTTTGACCTGGGAAATAGATTTGCATTTATAAACGTACTATATTGCTCCGATCTGTCCGGTTCCTTATTATATAATAGATTCCAACTTGTGTATTATTTCATAATTTTTTGCTATCTGCATCATATAGATTTCTATATATAGAGAATTTTGATAATATTGAAATGAAAAACTATTCAAGTGAATAGATATATGATAAAAAAATGGATGTTTAATACAATGAACCATAACTGACTCTCTTTGACCATCCAAAAAGTTGGGAGGTCCTAATGTACTGGCAGCGCTGTCTGAAATACGGTCCATTCTTTATACCCGCACTCTTTATATATGTGACCTTAGACCAGAAACACAGTTCACGTATGGTCATAGAAGGACCCAATATGTCAGAGGGGCTCATAGACTTTCTAGAAGTCAACCCCAAAGAAGAAGCCACTTTCTGCTACAATGAGGGTGTGTGCTGGGTGTCTAATACTGAGTGATGTCACTGCTCCCAGGGCGATGATGTCACCAGTCCCAGCTGAAGGGTGCAGGGGATGGTCATTTCACTGACGGGCCCCAAACTTATACTATGTAGCACCTAGAACACATGATGTTGAACTATCAGTTATGATCCAGAAGTAAATCTGTAGCTTACTGTTGGCATAACCAGCATTGATTTCCCCCCTGACAGTGATCGCCAGAGAGCCATTCCTCCATTATTTATAGGTCCTGAAATATTATCCAAATTGTTCTTTAGAACATAATCCATATGCCTTATCTCGCCGGGCTGTCATTTGTATGAGAGGGGAGTCTGTCAATAGTTGCGCCTCTCCGACTGGCCCTCAACCAAAAATGTGAATTTCCCCAAATGAGATTTTCTAACATTTATTCAGGACATGGAGCGGCAGCAAATGGCTGAAATTCTCCAGTTGCCACAAACTAACGAACATCTGTGAATGGTTCCTGAGAGGTCAAGGACTTATGTGACGGGAACAGGAAGCAAAAATGTTGGCAGAATGAGAACGTTTTACGCAAATCTCATACTAATAAGTCTGGTGCGTTTCTGGATTATTAACGTGAATAATAGGAGAATAGGGGGAGACTGGTCTTAAACTTCAGTATATATATATATACTGTCTATATATATATAGACAGTATATATATTTATATATCTCCTTTTTTTTACTTATCCTGTGCTGATCTTCACTTCTACTGCCGGTTGTCTTTGGAGACAGACCCCGGTTTATATCTGGATCAACGCCCCATCTCCAGTACCAAACTGGTGATAGCAAGGACCGGTCTCCTCTTCAGTCATATCTGTTTTAGTAAATACTTGAATTCCACATAAAATAACAATTGTGGAGCATCTTTTCTTAGAACTCTGCGTTGTGCTGTTCCTCTGTTGTTGCTCTTAGAAATGTATGAATAAATTGACGACTGGGTGTTACCATTTCCCTTATCATTAGGATGTGTCCTACACTTTCAGCACTTATTGGACAGTCTCAGATTCAGAAAGGACACGCCCCTAACACCCAGTTATCAATTTATTCATACATTTCCTGGAGGAACAACAGAGCAATGGCACAACATAGACAGAGGTGTAGCTAGGTTCTCCAGCACCTGGGGCAAAGATTCAGCTTGACCCTCACCAAGATGTAATTGTTTTTTTCCATCTTTTTTTTTTATGTGACTCAAGCAGAACACTATTTGTACATTTTACAGGCGATATAGTTCTATAACATAAGTAGCGCTCTAAGTAGCGCTGTGCCCGGGGAGTCCTCGGCAAGCGGAGGAACTCCCTCTGTTCCTCCGCTCTGAACTAATGCTGAAGCAGGGATCTTACTGTTCCTTGCTTCAGCATTAAGTTCAACTGTACCTGCGCCCGGCCCGGCACCCCCCTACCGTTTCACCCACATGCCCCGCCTGCCCCCCAGCTACGCCCCTGACATAGAGTTCTAAGAAAAGATGCAGAATTGTTATTTCATGAGGAATACAACTATTTACTCAACCAGACACGTCAGGAGAGGTGACCGCTTCTTTTTACATGAATTAAGTATAACAACCGTCTGTAGCAGAGTTCCATAGTGTAATATCTCTTCCAGTAGATTAGGATAGTCTCACTGCTATTACAGTACAGGTTCCATAGTGTGATACAGAAGGGAGTTCTATATTCTCACTGCTCTTACAGTAAAGAATCTGCTGATTTTAGAGACTTTTCCTCTATACATACTGGTCACCCCTTGTAGTCCTCGGTATAAATAAATCATTACACAGGTCTCTGTACTGTCCACTGATATATTTGTGCATAGTTATTAGGTCACCCCCTCAGCCATCATTTTTCCTAATACTATTTGTAAAGTGGTAGAACTATGTTCTCATCATGTGCATCTGTGACCCTTGTGAGGCATCCTATATTCCTATTTGCCTTGGCAGCAGCTGCCTGACACTGCTTACCGGTTAAGTTTCCTGTCCACTAATATCCCCAAGTTTTTCCCAGTGTTTTACTATTTTAAAATAGAATGGTAAAATTTCGTTTTCTTGCCCCAAATGTAGACACTTACACAAATCATCTATTACTAATGAAGAAGCCAGAAAACTCTCCTCCTAACAACTCATATGTGGTGCATCTTTATTGGGACTATTGCTGGGGGCACTATGGTTGAACATTGGAGTACCTATGGATCCTTAGTGCGGAGCGGCAGGGACTGTGTGCCCTACATGCTCCATGCACATGGCTTTGCAATGACTATTTAAGCTCTGCTACATCTATAACTCTGTGATGTTTCTGGTAATTCCGTATCCCCCAGAGACTCAGCACCGTTAACATCATAAACAAGTTATTTATTACTCGCGTCTTAAGATAATGAATGTTTTTCAGGAGTAACAGACACCAAATGAAGGTATTTTTGGATATTTGGGGGGGAATCAGAATTCCACTTCATTTTCCTCTGTGTTCACAGGTCGCAGCAGATGAATGGGCCATTTTTATCCCTGGGAACATCATGGTTCCTGGGATTTACATTCGAGGTGCTGTTTTCCTGTCTATTTAGGGTGTAATTACAATGTGTGATGTCCCAGGCTCCGCGCCACAGACCAACCCTGCAGCTCTAGAAGAATCTCACACCTTGTCCCTGATTCTCCACGTTGAATCGTAAACGCCAATGTTCAGGTTTTTTTTTTA
>NW_027463108.1:0-38308 GCF_050947455.1 Rhinoderma darwinii
TAGGACTTACGGTTCAGGAGTTATTCACAGAAACATGGTTCTGAACATGCTGCCAATTGCTCGCCTGGGAAACATGCAGAGAAGTCCAAGATAGTGTTTTTTAGACTGGCTGCCACGAGCTGAATCGAATGCAGCCAAGAGCGAGCGTCTAGGACTTACGGTTCAGGAGTTATTCACAGAAACATGGTTCTGAACATGCTGCCAATTTCTCGCCTGGGAAACATGCAGAGAAGTCCAAGATAGTGTTTTTTAGACTGGCTGCCACGAGCTGAATCGAATGCAGCCAAGAGCGAGCGTCTAGGACTTACGGTTCAGGAGTTATTCACAGAAACATGGTTCTTTTACTGCCAGCCGCGAAAGCGAAAATAACCAAGATCGAGCGTCTAGGATTTACTTGTCAATAACTCGCCTGGGAAACATCCAGAGAAGTCAAACACAGTGCTCCTATACTAATTGCCAGGCGCTGAGACGAATGCCGCCAAGATCGAGCGTCTAGGACTTACGGTTCAGGAGTTATTCACAGAAACATGGTTCTGAACATGCTGCCAATTTCTCGCCTGGGAAACATGCAGAGAAGTCCAAGATAGTGTTTTTTAGACTGGCTGCCACGAGCTGAATCGAATGCAGCCAAGAGCGAGCGTCTAGGACTTACGGTTCAGGAGTTATTCACAGAAACATGGTTCTTTTACTGCCAGCCGCGAAAGCGAAAATAACCAAGATCGAGCGTCTAGGATTTACTTGTCAATAACTCGCCTGGGAAACATCCAGAGAAGTCAAACACAGTGCTCCTATACTAATTGCCAGGCGCTGAGACGAATGCCGCCAAGATCGAGCGTCTAGGACTTACGGTTCAGGAGTTATTCACAGAAACATGGTTCTGAACATGCTGCCAATTTCTCGCCTGGGAAACATGCAGAGAAGTCCAAGATAGTGTTTTTTAGACTGGCTGCCACGAGCTGAATCGAATGCAGCCAAGAGCGAGCGTCTAGGACTTACGGTTCAGGAGTTATTCACAGAAACATGGTTCTGAACATGCTGCCAATTGCTCGCCTGGGAAACATGCAGAGAAGTCCAAGATAGTGTTTTTTAGACTGGCTGCCACGAGCTGAATCGAATGCAGCCAAGAGCGAGCGTCTAGGACTTACGGTTCAGGAGTTATTCACAGAAACATGGTTCTGAACATGCTGCCAATTTCTCGCCTGGGAAACATGCAGAGAAGTCCAAGATAGTGTTTTTTAGACTGGCTGCCACGAGCTGAATCGAATGCAGCCAAGAGCGAGCGTCTAGGACTTACGGTTCAGGAGTTATTCACAGAAACATGGTTCTGAACATGCTGCCAATTTCTCGCCTGGGAAACATGCAGAGAAGTCCAAGATAGTGTTTTTTAGACTGGCTGCCACGAGCTGAATCGAATGCAGCCAAGAGCGAGCGTCTAGGACTTACGGTTCAGGAGTTATTCACAGAAACATGGTTCTGAACATGCTGCCAATTTCTCGCCTGGGAAACATGCAGAGAAGTCCAAGATAGTGTTTTTTAGACTGGCTGCCACGAGCTGAATCGAATGCAGCCAAGAGCGAGCGTCTAGGACTTACGGTTCAGGAGTTATTCACAGAAACATGGTTCTGAACATGCTGCCAATTTCTCGCCTGGGAAACATGCAGAGAAGTCCAAGATAGTGTTTTTTAGACTGGCTGCCACGAGCTGAATCGAATGCAGCCAAGAGCGAGCGTCTAGGACTTACGGTTCAGGAGTTATTCACAGAAACATGGTTCTGAACATGCTGCCAATTTCTCGCCTGGGAAACATGCAGAGAAGTCCAAGATAGTGTTTTTTAGACTGGCTGCCACGAGCTGAATCGAATGCAGCCAAGAGCGAGCGTCTAGGACTTACGGTTCAGGAGTTATTCACAGAAACATGGTTCTTTTACTGCCAGCCGCGAAAGCGAAAATAACCAAGATCGAGCGTCTAGGATTTACTTGTCAATAACTCGCCTGGGAAACATCCAGAGAAGTCAAACACAGTGCTCCTATACTAATTGCCAGGCGCTGAGACGAATGCCGCCAAGATCGAGCGTCTAGGACTTACGGTTCAGGAGTTATTCACAGAAACATGGTTCTGAACATGCTGCCAATTTCTCGCCTGGGAAACATGCAGAGAAGTCCAAGATAGTGTTTTTTAGACTGGCTGCCACGAGCTGAATCGAATGCAGCCAAGAGCGAGCGTCTAGGACTTACGGTTCAGGAGTTATTCACAGAAACATGGTTCTGAACATGCTGCCAATTTCTCGCCTGGGAAACATGCAGATAAGTCCAAGATAGTGTTTTTTAGACTGGCTGCCACGAGCTGAATCGAATGCAGCCAAGAGCGAGCGTCTAGGACTTACGGTTCAGGAGTTATTCACAGAAACATGGTTCTGAACATGCTGCCAATTGCTCGCCTGGGAAACATGCAGAGAAGTCCAAGATAGTGTTTTTTAGACTGGCTGCCACGAGCTGAATCGAATGCAGCCAAGAGCGAGCGTCTAGGACTTACGGTTCAGGAGTTATTCACAGAAACATGGTTCTTTTACTGCCAGCCGCGAAAGCGAAAATAACCAAGATCGAGCGTCTAGGATTTACTTGTCAATAACTCGCCTGGGAAACATCCAGAGAAGTCAAACACAGTGCTCCTATACTAATTGCCAGGCGCTGAGACGAATGCCGCCAAGATCGAGCGTCTAGGACTTACGGTTCAGGAGTTATTCACAGAAACATGGTTCTGAACATGCTGCCAATTTCTCGCCTGGGAAACATGCAGAGAAGTCCAAGATAGTGTTTTTTAGACTGGCTGCCACGAGCTGAATCGAATGCAGCCAAGAGCGAGCGTCTAGGACTTACGGTTCAGGAGTTATTCACAGAAACATGGTTCTTTTACTGCCAGCCGCGAAAGCGAAAATAACCAAGATCGAGCGTCTAGGATTTACTTGTCAATAACTCGCCTGGGAAACATCCAGAGAAGTCAAACACAGTGCTCCTATACTAATTGCCAGGCGCTGAGACGAATGCCGCCAAGATCGAGCGTCTAGGACTTACGGTTCAGGAGTTATTCACAGAAACATGGTTCTGAACATGCTGCCAATTTCTCGCCTGGGAAACATGCAGAGAAGTCCAAGATAGTGTTTTTTAGACTGGCTGCCACGAGCTGAATCGAATGCAGCCAAGAGCGAGCGTCTAGGACTTACGGTTCAGGAGTTATTCACAGAAACATGGTTCTGAACATGCTGCCAATTGCTCGCCTGGGAAACATGCAGAGAAGTCCAAGATAGTGTTTTTTAGACTGGCTGCCACGAGCTGAATCGAATGCAGCCAAGAGCGAGCGTCTAGGACTTACGGTTCAGGAGTTATTCACAGAAACATGGTTCTGAACATGCTGCCAATTTCTCGCCTGGGAAACATGCAGAGAAGTCCAAGATAGTGTTTTTTAGACTGGCTGCCACGAGCTGAATCGAATGCAGCCAAGAGCGAGCGTCTAGGACTTACGGTTCAGGAGTTATTCACAGAAACATGGTTCTGAACATGCTGCCAATTGCTCGCCTGGGAAACATGCAGAGAAGTCCAAGATAGTGTTTTTTAGACTGGCTGCCACGAGCTGAATCGAATGCAGCCAAGAGCGAGCGTCTAGGACTTACGGTTCAGGAGTTATTCACAGAAACATGGTTCTGAACATGCTGCCAATTTCTCGCCTGGGAAACAAGCAGAGAAGTCCAAGATAGTGTTTTTTAGACTGGCTGCCACGAGCTGAATCGAATGCAGCCAAGAGCGAGCGTCTAGGACTTACGGTTCAGGAGTTATTCACAGAAACATGGTTCTTTTACTGCCAGCCGCGAAAGCGAAAATAACCAAGCTCGAGCGTCTAGGATTTACTTGTCAATAACTCGCCTGGGAAACATCCAGAGAAGTCAAACACAGTGCTCCTATACTAATTGCCAGGCGCTGAGACGAATGCCGCCAAGATCGAGCGTCTAGGACTTACGGTTCAGGAGTTATTCACAGAAACATGGTTCTGAACATGCTGCCAATTTCTCGCCTGGGAAACATGCAGAGAAGTCCAAGATAGTGTTTTTTAGACTGGCTGCCACGAGCTGAATCGAATGCAGCCAAGAGCGAGCGTCTAGGACTTACGGTTCAGGAGTTATTCACAGAAACATGGTTCTTTTACTGCCAGCCGCGAAAGCGAAAATAACCAAGATCGAGCGTCTAGGATTTACTTGTCAATAACTCGCCTGGGAAACATCCAGAGAAGTCAAACACAGTGCTCCTATACTAATTGCCAGGCGCTGAGACGAATGCCGCCAAGATCGAGCGTCTAGGACTTACGGTTCAAGAATTAGCTTTAGAAACATTTGCCTTAGGAACATGCAGAGAAGTCCAAGATAGTGTTTTTTAGACTGGCTGCCACGAGCTGAATCGAATGCAGCCAAGAGCGAGCGTCTAGGACTTACGGTTCAGGAGTTATTCACAGAAACATGGTTCTGAACATGCTGCCAATTGCTCGCCTGGGAAACATGCAGAGAAGTCCAAGATAGTGTTTTTTAGACTGGCTGCCACGAGCTGAATCGAATGCAGCCAAGAGCGAGCGTCTAGGACTTACGGTTCAGGAGTTATTCACAGAAACATGGTTCTGAACATGCTGCCAATTGCTCGCCTGGGAAACATGCAGAGAAGTCCAAGATAGTGTTTTTTAGACTGGCTGCCACGAGCTGAATCGAATGCAGCCAAGAGCGAGCGTCTAGGACTTACGGTTCAGGAGTTATTCACAGAAACATGGTTCTGAACATGCTGCCAATTTCTCGCCTGGGAAACATGCAGAGAAGTCCAAGATAGTGTTTTTTAGACTGGCTGCCACGAGCTGAATCGAATGCAGCCAAGAGCGAGCGTCTAGGACTTACGGTTCAGGAGTTATTCACAGAAACATGGTTCTGAACATGCTGCCAATTTCTCGCCTGGGAAACATGCAGAGAAGTCCAAGATAGTGTTTTTTAGACTGGCTGCCACGAGCTGAATCGAATGCAGCCAAGAGCGAGCGTCTAGGACTTACGGTTCAGGAGTTATTCACAGAAACATGGTTCTTTTACTGCCAGCCGCGAAAGCGAAAATAACCAAGATCGAGCGTCTAGGATTTACTTGTCAATAACTCGCCTGGGAAACATCCAGAGAAGTCAAACACAGTGCTCCTATACTAATTGCCAGGCGCTGAGACGAATGCCGCCAAGATCGAGCGTCTAGGACTTACGGTTCAAGAATTAGCTTTAGAAACATTTGCCTTAGGAACATGCAGAGAAGTCCAAGATAGTGTTTTTTAGACTGGCTGCCACGAGCTGAATCGAATGCAGCCAAGAGCGAGCGTCTAGGACTTACGGTTCAGGAGTTATTCACAGAAACATGGTTCTGAACATGCTGCCAATTGCTCGCCTGGGAAACATGCAGAGAAGTCCAAGATAGTGTTTTTTAGACTGGCTGCCACGAGCTGAATCGAATGCAGCCAAGAGCGAGCGTCTAGGACTTACGGTTCAGGAGTTATTCACAGAAACATGGTTCTGAACATGCTGCCAATTGCTCGCCTGGGAAACATGCAGAGAAGTCCAAGATAGTGTTTTTTAGACTGGCTGCCACGAGCTGAATCGAATGCAGCCAAGAGCGAGCGTCTAGGACTTACGGTTCAGGAGTTATTCACAGAAACATGGTTCTTTTACTGCCAGCCGCGAAAGCGAAAATAACCAAGATCGAGCGTCTAGGATTTACTTGTCAATAACTCGCCTGGGAAACATCCAGAGAAGTCAAACACAGTGCTCCTATACTAATTGCCAGGCGCTGAGACGAATGCCGCCAAGATCGAGCGTCTAGGACTTACGGTTCAAGAATTAGCTTTAGAAACATTTGCCTTAGGAACATGCAGAGAAGTCCAAGATAGTGTTTTTTAGACTGGCTGCCACGAGCTGAATCGAATGCAGCCAAGAGCGAGCGTCTAGGACTTACGGTTCAGGAGTTATTCACAGAAACATGGTTCTGAACATGCTGCCAATTTCTCGCCTGGGAAACATGCAGAGAAGTCCAAGATAGTGTTTTTTAGACTGGCTGCCACGAGCTGAATCGAATGCAGCCAAGAGCGAGCGTCTAGGACTTACGGTTCAGGAGTTATTCACAGAAACATGGTTCTGAACATGCTGCCAATTGCTCGCCTGGGAAACATGCAGAGAAGTCCAAGATAGTGTTTTTTAGACTGGCTGCCACGAGCTGAATCGAATGCAGCCAAGAGCGAGCGTCTAGGACTTACGGTTCAGGAGTTATTCACAGAAACATGGTTCTGAACATGCTGCCAATTTCTCGCCTGGGAAACATGCAGAGAAGTCCAAGATAGTGTTTTTTAGACTGGCTGCCACGAGCTGAATCGAATGCAGCCAAGAGCGAGCGTCTAGGACTTACGGTTCAGGAGTTATTCACAGAAACATGGTTCTGAACATGCTGCCAATTTCTCGCCTGGGAAACATGCAGAGAAGTCCAAGATAGTGTTTTTTAGACTGGCTGCCACGAGCTGAATCGAATGCAGCCAAGAGCGAGCGTCTAGGACTTACGGTTCAGGAGTTATTCACAGAAACATGGTTCTTTTACTGCCAGCCGCGAAAGCGAAAATAACCAAGATCGAGCGTCTAGGATTTACTTGTCAATAACTCGCCTGGGAAACATCCAGAGAAGTCAAACACAGTGCTCCTATACTAATTGCCAGGCGCTGAGACGAATGCCGCCAAGATCGAGCGTCTAGGACTTACGGTTCAAGAATTAGCTTTAGAAACATTTGCCTTAGGAACATGCAGAGAAGTCCAAGATAGTGTTTTTTAGACTGGCTGCCACGAGCTGAATCGAATGCAGCCAAGAGCGAGCGTCTAGGACTTACGGTTCAGGAGTTATTCACAGAAACATGGTTCTGAACATGCTGCCAATTGCTCGCCTGGGAAACATGCAGAGAAGTCCAAGATAGTGTTTTTTAGACTGGCTGCCACGAGCTGAATCGAATGCAGCCAAGAGCGAGCGTCTAGGACTTACGGTTCAGGAGTTATTCACAGAAACATGGTTCTTTTACTGCCAGCCGCGAAAGCGAAAATAACCAAGATCGAGCGTCTAGGATTTACTTGTCAATAACTCGCCTGGGAAACATCCAGAGAAGTCAAACACAGTGCTCCTATACTAATTGCCAGGCGCTGAGACGAATGCCGCCAAGATCGAGCGTCTAGGACTTACGGTTCAAGAATTAGCTTTAGAAACATTTGCCTTAGGAACATGCAGAGAAGTCCAAGATAGTGTTTTTTAGACTGGCTGCCACGAGCTGAATCGAATGCAGCCAAGAGCGAGCGTCTGTGACTTACGGTTCAGGAGTTATTCACAGAAACATGGTTCTGAACATGCTGCCAATTGCTCGCCTGGGAAACATGCAGAGAAGTCCAAGATAGTGTTTTTTAGACTGGCTGCCACGAGCTGAATCGAATGCAGCCAAGAGCGAGCGTCTAGGACTTACGGTTCAGGAGTTATTCACAGAAACATGGTTCTGAACATGCTGCCAATTGCTCGCCTGGGAAACATGCAGAGAAGTCCAAGATAGTGTTTTTTAGACTGGCTGCCACGAGCTGAATCGAATGCAGCCAAGAGCGAGCGTCTAGGACTTACGGTTCAGGAGTTATTCACAGAAACATGGTTCTGAACATGCTGCCAATTTCTCGCCTGGGAAACATGCAGAGAAGTCCAAGATAGTGTTTTTTAGACTGGCTGCCACGAGCTGAATCGAATGCAGCCAAGAGCGAGCGTCTAGGACTTACGGTTCAGGAGTTATTCACAGAAACATGGTTCTGAACATGCTGCCAATTGCTCGCCTGGGAAACATGCAGAGAAGTCCAAGATAGTGTTTTTTAGACTGGCTGCCACGAGCTGAATCGAATGCAGCCAAGAGCGAGCGTCTAGGACTTACGGTTCAGGAGTTATTCACAGAAACATGGTTCTGAACATGCTGCCAATTTCTCGCCTGGGAAACATGCAGAGAAGTCCAAGATAGTGTTTTTTAGACTGGCTGCCACGAGCTGAATCGAATGCAGCCAAGAGCGAGCGTCTAGGACTTACGGTTCAGGAGTTATTCACAGAAACATGGTTCTGAACATGCTGCCAATTTCTCGCCTGGGAAACATGCAGAGAAGTCCAAGATAGTGTTTTTTAGACTGGCTGCCACGAGCTGAATCGAATGCAGCCAAGAGCGAGCGTCTAGGACTTACGGTTCAGGAGTTATTCACAGAAACATGGTTCTTTTACTGCCAGCCGCGAAAGCGAAAATAACCAAGATCGAGCGTCTAGGATTTACTTGTCAATAACTCGCCTGGGAAACATCCAGAGAAGTCAAACACAGTGCTCCTATACTAATTGCCAGGCGCTGAGACGAATGCCGCCAAGATCGAGCGTCTAGGACTTACGGTTCAAGAATTAGCTTTAGAAACATTTGCCTTAGGAACATGCAGAGAAGTCCAAGATAGTGTTTTTTAGACTGGCTGCCACGAGCTGAATCGAATGCAGCCAAGAGCGAGCGTCTAGGACTTACGGTTCAGGAGTTATTCACAGAAACATGGTTCTGAACATGCTGCCAATTGCTCGCCTGGGAAACATGCAGAGAAGTCCAAGATAGTGTTTTTTAGACTGGCTGCCACGAGCTGAATCGAATGCAGCCAAGAGCGAGCGTCTAGGACTTACGGTTCAGGAGTTATTCACAGAAACATGGTTCTTTTACTGCCAGCCGCGAAAGCGAAAATAACCAAGATCGAGCGTCTAGGATTTACTTGTCAATAACTCGCCTGGGAAACATCCAGAGAAGTCAAACACAGTGCTCCTATACTAATTGCCAGGCGCTGAGACGAATGCCGCCAAGATCGAGCGTCTAGGACTTACGGTTCAAGAATTAGCTTTAGAAACATTTGCCTTAGGAACATGCAGAGAAGTCCAAGATAGTGTTTTTTAGACTGGCTGCCACGAGCTGAATCGAATGCAGCCAAGAGCGAGCGTCTGTGACTTACGGTTCAGGAGTTATTCACAGAAACATGGTTCTGAACATGCTGCCAATTGCTCGCCTGGGAAACATGCAGAGAAGTCCAAGATAGTGTTTTTTAGACTGGCTGCCACGAGCTGAATCGAATGCAGCCAAGAGCGAGCGTCTAGGACTTACGGTTCAGGAGTTATTCACAGAAACATGGTTCTGAACATGCTGCCAATTGCTCGCCTGGGAAACATGCAGAGAAGTCCAAGATAGTGTTTTTTAGACTGGCTGCCACGAGCTGAATCGAATGCAGCCAAGAGCGAGCGTCTAGGACTTACGGTTCAGGAGTTATTCACAGAAACATGGTTCTGAACATGCTGCCAATTGCTCGCCTGGGAAACATGCAGAGAAGTCCAAGATAGTGTTTTTTAGACTGGCTGCCACGAGCTGAATCGAATGCAGCCAAGAGCGAGCGTCTAGGACTTACGGTTCAGGAGTTATTCACAGAAACATGGTTCTGAACATGCTGCCAATTGCTCGCCTGGGAAACATGCAGAGAAGTCCAAGATAGTGTTTTTTAGACTGGCTGCCACGAGCTGAATCGAATGCAGCCAAGAGCGAGCGTCTAGGACTTACGGTTCAGGAGTTATTCACAGAAACATGGTTCTTTTACTGCCAGCCGCGAAAGCGAAAATAACCAAGATCGAGCGTCTAGGATTTACTTGTCAATAACTCGCCTGGGAAACATCCAGAGAAGTCAAACACAGTGCTCCTATACTAATTGCCAGGCGCTGAGACGAATGCCGCCAAGATCGAGCGTCTAGGACTTACGGTTCAGGAGTTATTCACAGAAACATGGTTCTGAACATGCTGCCAATTTCTCGCCTGGGAAACATGCAGAGAAGTCCAAGATAGTGTTTTTTAGACTGGCTGCCACGAGCTGAATCGAATGCAGCCAAGAGCGAGCGTCTAGGACTTACGGTTCAGGAGTTATTCACAGAAACATGGTTCTTTTACTGCCAGCCGCGAAAGCGAAAATAACCAAGATCGAGCGTCTAGGATTTACTTGTCAATAACTCGCCTGGGAAACATCCAGAGAAGTCAAACACAGTGCTCCTATACTAATTGCCAGGCGCTGAGACGAATGCCGCCAAGATCGAGCGTCTAGGACTTACGGTTCAGGAGTTATTCACAGAAACATGGTTCTGAACATGCTGCCAATTTCTCGCCTGGGAAACATGCAGAGAAGTCCAAGATAGTGTTTTTTAGACTGGCTGCCACGAGCTGAATCGAATGCAGCCAAGAGCGAGCGTCTAGGACTTACGGTTCAGGAGTTATTCACAGAAACATGGTTCTGAACATGCTGCCAATTGCTCGCCTGGGAAACATGCAGAGAAGTCCAAGATAGTGTTTTTTAGACTGGCTGCCACGAGCTGAATCGAATGCAGCCAAGAGCGAGCGTCTAGGACTTACGGTTCAGGAGTTATTCACAGAAACATGGTTCTGAACATGCTGCCAATTTCTCGCCTGGGAAACATGCAGAGAAGTCCAAGATAGTGTTTTTTAGACTGGCTGCCACGAGCTGAATCGAATGCAGCCAAGAGCGAGCGTCTAGGACTTACGGTTCAGGAGTTATTCACAGAAACATGGTTCTGAACATGCTGCCAATTGCTCGCCTGGGAAACATGCAGAGAAGTCCAAGATAGTGTTTTTTAGACTGGCTGCCACGAGCTGAATCGAATGCAGCCAAGAGCGAGCGTCTAGGACTTACGGTTCAGGAGTTATTCACAGAAACATGGTTCTGAACATGCTGCCAATTTCTCGCCTGGGAAACATGCAGAGAAGTCCAAGATAGTGTTTTTTAGACTGGCTGCCACGAGCTGAATCGAATGCAGCCAAGAGCGAGCGTCTAGGACTTACGGTTCAGGAGTTATTCACAGAAACATGGTTCTTTTACTGCCAGCCGCGAAAGCGAAAATAACCAAGATCGAGCGTCTAGGATTTACTTGTCAATAACTCGCCTGGGAAACATCCAGAGAAGTCAAACACAGTGCTCCTATACTAATTGCCAGGCGCTGAGACGAATGCCGCCAAGATCGAGCGTCTAGGACTTACGGTTCAGGAGTTATTCACAGAAACATGGTTCTGAACATGCTGCCAATTTCTCGCCTGGGAAACATGCAGAGAAGTCCAAGATAGTGTTTTTTAGACTGGCTGCCACGAGCTGAATCGAATGCAGCCAAGAGCGAGCGTCTAGGACTTACGGTTCAGGAGTTATTCACAGAAACATGGTTCTTTTACTGCCAGCCGCGAAAGCGAAAATAACCAAGATCGAGCGTCTAGGATTTACTTGTCAATAACTCGCCTGGGAAACATCCAGAGAAGTCAAACACAGTGCTCCTATACTAATTGCCAGGCGCTGAGACGAATGCCGCCAAGATCGAGCGTCTAGGACTTACGGTTCAAGAATTAGCTTTAGAAACATTTGCCTTAGGAACATGCAGAGAAGTCCAAGATAGTGTTTTTTAGACTGGCTGCCACGAGCTGAATCGAATGCAGCCAAGAGCGAGCGTCTAGGACTTACGGTTCAGGAGTTATTCACAGAAACATGGTTCTGAACATGCTGCCAATTTCTCGCCTGGGAAACATGCAGAGAAGTCCAAGATAGTGTTTTTTAGACTGGCTGCCACGAGCTGAATCGAATGCAGCCAAGAGCGAGCGTCTAGGACTTACGGTTCAGGAGTTATTCACAGAAACATGGTTCTGAACATGCTGCCAATTTCTCGCCTGGGAAACATGCAGAGAAGTCCAAGATAGTGTTTTTTAGACTGGCTGCCACGAGCTGAATCGAATGCAGCCAAGAGCGAGCGTCTAGGACTTACGGTTCAGGAGTTATTCACAGAAACATGGTTCTGAACATGCTGCCAATTTCTCGCCTGGGAAACATGCAGAGAAGTCCAAGATAGTGTTTTTTAGACTGGCTGCCACGAGCTGAATCGAATGCAGCCAAGAGCGAGCGTCTAGGACTTACGGTTCAGGAGTTATTCACAGAAACATGGTTCTGAACATGCTGCCAATTTCTCGCCTGGGAAACATGCAGAGAAGTCCAAGATAGTGTTTTTTAGACTGGCTGCCACGAGCTGAATCGAATGCAGCCAAGAGCGAGCGTCTAGGACTTACGGTTCAGGAGTTATTCACAGAAACATGGTTCTTTTACTGCCAGCCGCGAAAGCGAAAATAACCAAGATCGAGCGTCTAGGATTTACTTGTCAATAACTCGCCTGGGAAACATCCAGAGAAGTCAAACACAGTGCTCCTATACTAATTGCCAGGCGCTGAGACGAATGCCGCCAAGATCGAGCGTCTAGGACTTACGGTTCAGGAGTTATTCACAGAAACATGGTTCTGAACATGCTGCCAATTTCTCGCCTGGGAAACATGCAGAGAAGTCCAAGATAGTGTTTTTTAGACTGGCTGCCACGAGCTGAATCGAATGCAGCCAAGAGCGAGCGTCTAGGACTTACGGTTCAGGAGTTATTCACAGAAACATGGTTCTTTTACTGCCAGCCGCAAAAGCGAAAATAACCAAGATCGAGCGTCTAGGATTTACTTGTCAATAACTCGCCTGGGAAACATCCAGAGAAGTCAAACACAGTGCTCCTATACTAATTGCCAGGCGCTGAGACGAATGCCGCCAAGATCGAGCGTCTAGGACTTACGGTTCAAGAATTAGCTTTAGAAACATTTGCCTTAGGAACATGCAGAGAAGTCCAAGATAGTGTTTTTTAGACTGGCTGCCACGAGCTGAATCGAATGCAGCCAAGAGCGAGCGTCTAGGACTTACGGTTCAGGAGTTATTCACAGAAACATGGTTCTGAACATGCTGCCAATTGCTCGCCTGGGAAACATGCAGAGAAGTCCAAGATAGTGTTTTTTAGACTGGCTGCCACGAGCTGAATCGAATGCAGCCAAGAGCGAGCGTCTAGGACTTACGGTTCAGGAGTTATTCACAGAAACATGGTTCTGAACATGCTGCCAATTGCTCGCCTGGGAAACATGCAGAGAAGTCCAAGATAGTGTTTTTCAGACTGGCTGCCACGAGCTGAATCGAATGCAGCCAAGAGCGAGCGTCTAGGACTTACGGTTCAGGAGTTATTCACAGAAACATGGTTCTTTTACTGCCAGCCGCGAAAGCGAAAATAACCAAGATCGAGCGTCTAGGATTTACTTGTCAATAACTCGCCTGGGAAACATCCAGAGAAGTCAAACACAGTGCTCCTATACTAATTGCCAGGCGCTGAGACGAATGCCTCCAAGATCGAGCGTCTAGGACTTACGGTTCAAGAATTAGCTTTAGAAACATTTGCCTTAGGAACATGCAGAGAAGTCCAAGATAGTGTTTTTTAGACTGGCTGCCACGAGCTGAATCGAATGCAGCCAAGAGCGAGCGTCTAGGACTTACGGTTCAGGAGTTATTCACAGAAACATGGTTCTGAACATGCTGCCAATTTCTCGCCTGGGAAACATGCAGAGAAGTCCAAGATAGTGTTTTTTAGACTGGCTGCCACGAGCTGAATCGAATGCAGCCAAGAGCGAGCGTCTAGGACTTACGGTTCAGGAGTTATTCACAGAAACATGGTTCTGAACATGCTGCCAATTGCTCGCCTGGGAAACATGCAGAGAAGTCCAAGATAGTGTTTTTTAGACTGGCTGCCACGAGCTGAATCGAATGCAGCCAAGAGCGAGCGTCTAGGACTTACGGTTCAGGAGTTATTCACAGAAACATGGTTCTGAACATGCTGCCAATTTCTCGCCTGGGAAACATGCAGAGAAGTCCAAGATAGTGTTTTTTAGACTGGCTGCCACGAGCTGAATCGAATGCAGCCAAGAGCGAGCGTCTAGGACTTACGGTTCAGGAGTTATTCACAGAAACATGGTTCTGAACATGCTGCCAATTGCTCGCCTGGGAAACATGCAGAGAAGTCCAAGATAGTATTTTTTAGACTGGCTGCCACGAGCTGAATCGAATGCAGCCAAGAGCGAGCGTCTAGGACTTACGGTTCAGGAGTTATTCACAGAAACATGGTTCTGAACATGCTGCCAATTTCTCGCCTGGGAAACATGCAGAGAAGTCCAAGATAGTGTTTTTTAGACTGGCTGCCACGAGCTGAATCGAATGCAGCCAAGAGCGAGCGTCTAGGACTTACGGTTCAGGAGTTATTCACAGAAACATGGTTCTGAACATGCTGCCAATTGCTCGCCTGGGAAACATGCAGAGAAGTCCAAGATAGTGTTTTTTAGACTGGCTGCCACGAGCTGAATCGAATGCAGCCAAGAGCGAGCGTCTAGGACTTACGGTTCAGGAGTTATTCACAGAAACATGGTTCTGAACATGCTGCCAATTTCTCGCCTGGGAAACATGCAGAGAAGTCCAAGATAGTGTTTTTTAGACTGGCTGCCACGAGCTGAATCGAATGCAGCCAAGAGCGAGCGTCTAGGACTTACGGTTCAGGAGTTATTCACAGAAACATGGTTCTTTTACTGCCAGCCGCGAAAGCGAAAATAACCAAGATCGAGCGTCTAGGATTTACTTGTCAATAACTCGCCTGGGAAACATCCAGAGAAGCCAAACACAGTGCTCCTATACTAATTGCCAGGCGCTGAGACGAATGCCGCCAAGATCGAGCGTCTAGGACTTACGGTTCAGGAGTTATTCACAGAAACATGGTTCTGAACATGCTGCCAATTTCTCGCCTGGGAAACATGCAGAGAAGTCCAAGATAGTGTTTTTTAGACTGGCTGCCACGAGCTGAATCGAATGCAGCCAAGAGCGAGCGTCTAGGACTTACGGTTCAGGAGTTATTCACAGAAACATGGTTCTTTTACTGCCAGCCGCGAAAGCGAAAATAACCAAGATCGAGCGTCTAGGATTTACTTGTCAATAACTCGCCTGGGAAACATCCAGAGAAGTCAAACACAGTGCTCCTATACTAATTGCCAGGCGCTGAGACGAATGCCGCCAAGATCGAGCGTCTAGGACTTACGGTTCAGGAGTTATTCACAGAAACATGGTTCTGAACATGCTGCCAATTTCTCGCCTGGGAAACATGCAGAGAAGTCCACGATAGTGTTTTTTAGACTGGCTGCCACGAGCTGAATCGAATGCAGCCAAGAGCGAGCGTCTAGGACTTACGGTTCAGGAGTTATTCACAGAAACATGGTTCTGAACATGCTGCCAATTGCTCGCCTGGGAAACATGCAGAGAAGTCCAAGATAGTATTTTTTAGACTGGCTGCCACGAGCTGAATCGAATGCAGCCAAGAGCGAGCGTCTAGGACTTACGGTTCAGGAGTTATTCACAGAAACATGGTTCTGAACATGCTGCCAATTTCTCGCCTGGGAAACATGCAGAGAAGTCCAAGATAGTGTTTTTTAGACTGGCTGCCACGAGCTGAATCGAATGCAGCCAAGAGCGAGCGTCTAGGACTTACGGTTCAGGAGTTATTCACAGAAACATGGTTCTGAACATGCTGCCAATTGCTCGCCTGGGAAACATGCAGAGAAGTCCAAGATAGTGTTTTTTAGACTGGCTGCCACGAGCTGAATCGAATGCAGCCAAGAGCGAGCGTCTAGGACTTACGGTTCAGGAGTTATTCACAGAAACATGGTTCTTTTACTGCCAGCCGCGAAAGCGAAAATAACCAAGATCGAGCGTCTAGGATTTACTTGTCAATAACTCGCCTGGGAAACATCCAGAGAAGTCAAACACAGTGCTCCTATACTAATTGCCAGGCGCTGAGACGAATGCCGCCAAGATCGAGCGTCTAGGACTTACGGTTCAGGAGTTATTCACAGAAACATGGTTCTGAACATGCTGCCAATTTCTCGCCTGGGAAACATGCAGAGAAGTCCAAGATAGTGTTTTTTAGACTGGCTGCCACGAGCTGAATCGAATGCAGCCAAGAGCGAGCGTCTAGGACTTACGGTTCAGGAGTTATTCACAGAAACATGGTTCTTTTACTGCCAGCCGCGAAAGCGAAAATAACCAAGATCGAGCGTCTAGGATTTACTTGTCAATAACTCGCCTGGGAAACATCCAGAGAAGTCAAACACAGTGCTCCTATACTAATTGCCAGGCGCTGAGACGAATGCCGCCAAGATCGAGCGTCTAGGACTTACGGTTCAAGAATTAGCTTTAGAAACATTTGCCTTAGGAACATGCAGAGAAGTCCAAGATAGTGTTTTTTAGACTGGCTGCCACGAGCTGAATCGAATGCAGCCAAGAGCGAGCGTCTAGGACTTACGGTTCAGGAGTTATTCACAGAAACATGGTTCTGAACATGCTGCCAATTGCTCGCCTGGGAAACATGCAGAGAAGTCCAAGATAGTGTTTTTTAGACTGGCTGCCACGAGCTGAATCGAATGCAGCCAAGAGCGAGCGTCTAGGACTTACGGTTCAGGAGTTATTCACAGAAACATGGTTCTGAACATGCTGCCAATTGCTCGCCTGGGAAACATGCAGAGAAGTCCAAGATAGTGTTTTTTAGACTGGCTGCCACGAGCTGAATCGAATGCAGCCAAGAGCGAGCGTCTAGGACTTACGGTTCAGGAGTTATTCACAGAAACATGGTTCTTTTACTGCCAGCCGCGAAAGCGAAAATAACCAAGATCGAGCGTCTAGGATTTACTTGTCAATAACTCGCCTGGGAAACATCCAGAGAAGTCAAACACAGTGCTTCTATACTAATTGCCAGGCGCTGAGACGAATGCCGCCAAGATCGAGCGTCTAGGACTTACGGTTCAGGAGTTATTCACAGAAACATGGTTCTGAACATGCTGCCAATTTCTCGCCTGGGAAACATGCAGAGAAGTCCAAGATAGTGTTTTTTAGACTGGCTGCCACGAGCTGAATCGAATGCAGCCAAGAGCGAGCGTCTAGGACTTACGGTTCAGGAGTTATTCACAGAAACATGGTTCTTTTACTGCCAGCCGCGAAAGCGAAAATAACCAAGATCGAGCGTCTAGGATTTACTTGTCAATAACTCGCCTGGGAAACATCCAGAGAAGTCAAACACAGTGCTCCTATACTAATTGCCAGGCGCTGAGACGAATGCCGCCAAGATCGAGCGTCTAGGACTTACGGTTCAGGAGTTATTCACAGAAACATGGTTCTGAACATGCTGCCAATTTCTCGCCTGGGAAACATGCAGAGAAGTCCAAGATAGTGTTTTTTAGACTGGCTGCCACGAGCTGAATCGAATGCAGCCAAGAGCGAGCGTCTAGGACTTACGGTTCAGGAGTTATTCACAGAAACATGGTTCTGAACATGCTGCCAATTGCTCGCCTGGGAAACATGCAGAGAAGTCCAAGATAGTGTTTTTTAGACTGGCTGCCACGAGCTGAATCGAATGCAGCCAAGAGCGAGCGTCTAGGACTTACGGTTCAGGAGTTATTCACAGAAACATGGTTCTGAACATGCTGCCAATTTCTCGCCTGGGAAACATGCAGAGAAGTCCAAGATAGTGTTTTTTAGACTGGCTGCCACGAGCTGAATCGAATGCAGCCAAGAGCGAGCGTCTAGGACTTACGGTTCAGGAGTTATTCACAGAAACATGGTTCTGAACATGCTGCCAATTGCTCGCCTGGGAAACATGCAGAGAAGTCCAAGATAGTATTTTTTAGACTGGCTGCCACGAGCTGAATCGAATGCAGCCAAGAGCGAGCGTCTAGGACTTACGGTTCAGGAGTTATTCACAGAAACATGGTTCTGAACATGCTGCCAATTTCTCGCCTGGGAAACATGCAGAGAAGTCCAAGATAGTGTTTTTTAGACTGGCTGCCACGAGCTGAATCGAATGCAGCCAAGAGCGAGCGTCTAGGACTTACGGTTCAGGAGTTATTCACAGAAACATGGTTCTGAACATGCTGCCAATTGCTCGCCTGGGAAACATGCAGAGAAGTCCAAGATAGTGTTTTTTAGACTGGCTGCCACGAGCTGAATCGAATGCAGCCAAGAGCGAGCGTCTAGGACTTACGGTTCAGGAGTTATTCACAGAAACATGGTTCTTTTACTGCCAGCCGCGAAAGCGAAAATAACCAAGATCGAGCGTCTAGGATTTACTTGTCAATAACTCGCCTGGGAAACATCCAGAGAAGTCAAACACAGTGCTCCTATACTAATTGCCAGGCGCTGAGACGAATGCCGCCAAGATCGAGCGTCTAGGACTTACGGTTCAGGAGTTATTCACAGAAACATGGTTCTGAACATGCTGCCAATTTCTCGCCTGGGAAACATGCAGAGAAGTCCAAGATAGTGTTTTTTAGACTGGCTGCCACGAGCTGAATCGAATGCAGCCAAGAGCGAGCGTCTAGGACTTACGGTTCAGGAGTTATTCACAGAAACATGGTTCTTTTACTGCCAGCCGCGAAAGCGAAAATAACCAAGATCGAGCGTCTAGGATTTACTTGTCAATAACTCGCCTGGGAAACATCCAGAGAAGTCAAACACAGTGCTCCTATACTAATTGCCAGGCGCTGAGACGAATGCCGCCAAGATCGAGCGTCTAGGACTTACGGTTCAAGAATTAGCTTTAGAAACATTTGCCTTAGGAACATGCAGAGAAGTCCAAGATAGTGTTTTTTAGACTGGCTGCCACGAGCTGAATCGAATGCAGCCAAGAGCGAGCGTCTAGGACTTACGGTTCAGGAGTTATTCACAGAAACATGGTTCTGAACATGCTGCCAATTGCTCGCCTGGGAAACATGCAGAGAAGTCCAAGATAGTGTTTTTTAGACTGGCTGCCACGAGCTGAATCGAATGCAGCCAAGAGCGAGCGTCTAGGACTTACGGTTCAGGAGTTATTCACAGAAACATGGTTCTGAACATGCTGCCAATTGCTCGCCTGGGAAACATGCAGAGAAGTCCAAGATAGTGTTTTTTAGACTGGCTGCCACGAGCTGAATCGAATGCAGCCAAGAGCGAGCGTCTAGGACTTACGGTTCAGGAGTTATTCACAGAAACATGGTTCTTTTACTGCCAGCCGCGAAAGCGAAAATAACCAAGATCGAGCGTCTAGGATTTACTTGTCAATAACTCGCCTGGGAAACATCCAGAGAAGTCAAACACAGTGCTCCTATACTAATTGCCAGGCGCTGAGACGAATGCCGCCAAGATCGAGCGTCTAGGACTTACGGTTCAGGAGTTATTCACAGAAACATGGTTCTGAACATGCTGCCAATTTCTCGCCTGGGAAACATGCAGAGAAGTCCAAGATAGTGTTTTTTAGACTGGCTGCCACGAGCTGAATCGAATGCAGCCAAGAGCGAGCGTCTAGGACTTACGGTTCAGGAGTTATTCACAGAAACATGGTTCTTTTACTGCCAGCCGCGAAAGCGAAAATAACCAAGATCGAGCGTCTAGGATTTACTTGTCAATAACTCGCCTGGGAAACATCCAGAGAAGTCAAACACAGTGCTCCTATACTAATTGCCAGGCGCTGAGACGAATGCCGCCAAGATCGAGCGTCTAGGACTTACGGTTCAGGAGTTATTCACAGAAACATGGTTCTGAACATGCTGCCAATTGCTCGCCTGGGAAACATGCAGAGAAGTCCAAGATAGTGTTTTTTAGACTGGCTGCCACGAGCTGAATCGAATGTAGCCAAGAGCGAGCGTCTAGGACTTACGGTTCAGGAGTTATTCACAGAAACATGGTTCTGAACATGCTGCCAATTTCTCGCCTGGGAAACATGCAGAGAAGTCCAAGATAGTGTTTTTTAGACTGGCTGCCACGAGCTGAATCGAATGCAGCCAAGAGCGAGCGTCTAGGACTTACGGTTCAGGAGTTATTCACAGAAACATGGTTCTGAACATGCTGCCAATTTCTCGCCTGGGAAACATGCAGAGAAGTCCAAGATAGTGTTTTTTAGACTGGCTGCCACGAGCTGAATCGAATGCAGCCAAGAGCGAGCGTCTAGGACTTACGGTTCAGGAGTTATTCACAGAAACATGGTTCTGAACATGCTGCCAATTTCTCGCCTGGGAAACATGCAGAGAAGTCCAAGATAGTGTTTTTTAGACTGGCTGCCACGAGCTGAATCGAATGCAGCCAAGAGCGAGCGTCTAGGACTTACGGTTCAGGAGTTATTCACAGAAACATGGTTCTTTTACTGCCAGCCGCGAAAGCGAAAATAACCAAGATCGAGCGTCTAGGATTTACTTGTCAATAACTCGCCTGGGAAACATCCAGAGAAGTCAAACACAGTGCTCCTATACTAATTGCCAGGCGCTGAGACGAATGCCGCCAAGATCGAGCGTCTAGGACTTACGGTTCAGGAGTTATTCACAGAAACATGGTTCTGAACATGCTGCCAATTGCTCGCCTGGGAAACATGCAGAGAAGTCCAAGATAGTGTTTTTTAGACTGGCTGCCACGAGCTGAATCGAATGTAGCCAAGAGCGAGCGTCTAGGACTTACGGTTCAGGAGTTATTCACAGAAACATGGTTCTGAACATGCTGCCAATTTCTCGCCTGGGAAACATGCAGAGAAGTCCAAGATAGTGTTTTTTAGACTGGCTGCCACGAGCTGAATCGAATGCAGCCAAGAGCGAGCGTCTAGGACTTACGGTTCAGGAGTTATTCACAGAAACATGGTTCTGAACATGCTGCCAATTTCTCGCCTGGGAAACATGCAGAGAAGTCCAAGATAGTGTTTTTTAGACTGGCTGCCACGAGCTGAATCGAATGCAGCCAAGAGCGAGCGTCTAGGACTTACGGTTCAGGAGTTATTCACAGAAACATGGTTCTGAACATGCTGCCAATTTCTCGCCTGGGAAACATGCAGAGAAGTCCAAGATAGTGTTTTTTAGACTGGCTGCCACGAGCTGAATCGAATGCAGCCAAGAGCGAGCGTCTAGGACTTACGGTTCAGGAGTTATTCACAGAAACATGGTTCTTTTACTGCCAGCCGCGAAAGCGAAAATAACCAAGATCGAGCGTCTAGGATTTACTTGTCAATAACTCGCCTGGGAAACATCCAGAGAAGTCAAACACAGTGCTCCTATACTAATTGCCAGGCGCTGAGACGAATGCCGCCAAGATCGAGCGTCTAGGACTTACGGTTCAGGAGTTATTCACAGAAACATGGTTCTGAACATGCTGCCAATTTCTCGCCTGGGAAACATGCAGAGAAGTCCAAGATAGTGTTTTTTAGACTGGCTGCCACGAGCTGAATCGAATGCAGCCAAGAGCGAGCGTCTAGGACTTACGGTTCAGGAGTTATTCACAGAAACATGGTTCTTTTACTGCCAGCCGCAAAAGCGAAAATAACCAAGATCGAGCGTCTAGGATTTACTTGTCAATAACTCGCCTGGGAAACATCCAGAGAAGTCAAACACAGTGCTCCTATACTAATTGCCAGGCGCTGAGACGAATGCCGCCAAGATCGAGCGTCTAGGACTTACGGTTCAAGAATTAGCTTTAGAAACATTTGCCTTAGGAACATGCAGAGAAGTCCAAGATAGTGTTTTTTAGACTGGCTGCCACGAGCTGAATCGAATGCAGCCAAGAGCGAGCGTCTAGGACTTACGGTTCAGGAGTTATTCACAGAAACATGGTTCTGAACATGCTGCCAATTGCTCGCCTGGGAAACATGCAGAGAAGTCCAAGATAGTGTTTTTTAGACTGGCTGCCACGAGCTGAATCGAATGCAGCCAAGAGCGAGCGTCTAGGACTTACGGTTCAGGAGTTATTCACAGAAACATGGTTCTGAACATGCTGCCAATTGCTCGCCTGGGAAACATGCAGAGAAGTCCAAGATAGTGTTTTTTAGACTGGCTGCCACGAGCTGAATCGAATGCAGCCAAGAGCGAGCGTCTAGGACTTACGGTTCAGGAGTTATTCACAGAAACATGGTTCTTTTACTGCCAGCCGCGAAAGCGAAAATAACCAAGATCGAGCGTCTAGGATTTACTTGTCAATAACTCGCCTGGGAAACATCCAGAGAAGTCAAACACAGTGCTCCTATACTAATTGCCAGGCGCTGAGACGAATGCCGCCAAGATCGAGCGTCTAGGACTTACGGTTCAAGAATTAGCTTTAGAAACATTTGCCTTAGGAACATGCAGAGAAGTCCAAGATAGTGTTTTTTAGACTGGCTGCCACGAGCTGAATCGAATGCAGCCAAGAGCGAGCGTCTAGGACTTACGGTTCAGGAGTTATTCACAGAAACATGGTTCTGAACATGCTGCCAATTTCTCGCCTGGGAAACATGCAGAGAAGTCCAAGATAGTGTTTTTTAGACTGGCTGCCACGAGCTGAATCGAATGCAGCCAAGAGCGAGCGTCTAGGACTTACGGTTCAGGAGTTATTCACAGAAACATGGTTCTGAACATGCTGCCAATTGCTCGCCTGGGAAACATGCAGAGAAGTCCAAGATAGTGTTTTTTAGACTGGCTGCCACGAGCTGAATCGAATGCAGCCAAGAGCGAGCGTCTAGGACTTACGGTTCAGGAGTTATTCACAGAAACATGGTTCTGAACATGCTGCCAATTTCTCGCCTGGGAAACATGCAGAGAAGTCCAAGATAGTGTTTTTTAGACTGGCTGCCACGAGCTGAATCGAATGCAGCCAAGAGCGAGCGTCTAGGACTTACGGTTCAGGAGTTATTCACAGAAACATGGTTCTTTTACTGCCAGCCGCGAAAGCGAAAATAACCAAGATCGAGCGTCTAGGATTTACTTGTCAATAACTCGCCTGGGAAACATCCAGAGAAGTCAAACACAGTGCTCCTATACTAATTGCCAGGCGCTGAGACGAATGCCGCCAAGATCGAGCGTCTAGGACTTACGGTTCAGGAGTTATTCACAGAAACATGGTTCTGAACATGCTGCCAATTTCTCGCCTGGGAAACATGCAGAGAAGTCCAAGATAGTGTTTTTTAGACTGGCTGCCACGAGCTGAATCGAATGCAGCCAAGAGCGAGCGTCTAGGACTTACGGTTCAGGAGTTATTCACAGAAACATGGTTCTTTTACTGCCAGCCGCGAAAGCGAAAATAACCAAGATCGAGCGTCTAGGATTTACTTGTCAATAACTCGCCTGGGAAACATCCAGAGAAGTCAAACACAGTGCTCCTATACTAATTGCCAGGCGCTGAGACGAATGCCGCCAAGATCGAGCGTCTAGGACTTACGGTTCAGGAGTTATTCACAGAAACATGGTTCTGAACATGCTGCCAATTTCTCGCCTGGGAAACATGCAGAGAAGTCCAAGATAGTGTTTTTTAGACTGGCTGCCACGAGCTGAATCGAATGCAGCCAAGAGCGAGCGTCTAGGACTTACGGTTCAGGAGTTATTCACAGAAACATGGTTCTGAACATGCTGCCAATTGCTCGCCTGGGAAACATGCAGAGAAGTCCAAGATAGTGTTTTTTAGACTGGCTGCCACGAGCTGAATCGAATGCAGCCAAGAGCGAGCGTCTAGGACTTACGGTTCAGGAGTTATTCACAGAAACATGGTTCTTTTACTGCCAGCCGCGAAAGCGAAAATAACCAAGATCGAGCGTCTAGGATTTACTTGTCAATAACTCGCCTGGGAAACATCCAGAGAAGTCAAACACAGTGCTTCTATACTAATTGCCAGGCGCTGAGACGAATGCCGCCAAGATCGAGCGTCTAGGACTTACGGTTCAGGAGTTATTCACAGAAACATGGTTCTGAACATGCTGCCAATTTCTCGCCTGGGAAACATGCAGAGAAGTCCAAGATAGTGTTTTTTAGACTGGCTGCCACGAGCTGAATCGAATGCAGCCAAGAGCGAGCGTCTAGGACTTACGGTTCAGGAGTTATTCACAGAAACATGGTTCTTTTACTGCCAGCCGCGAAAGCGAAAATAACCAAGATCGAGCGTCTAGGATTTACTTGTCAATAACTCGCCTGGGAAACATCCAGAGAAGTCAAACACAGTGCTCCTATACTAATTGCCAGGCGCTGAGACGAATGCCGCCAAGATCGAGCGTCTAGGACTTACGGTTCAGGAGTTATTCACAGAAACATGGTTCTGAACATGCTGCCAATTTCTCGCCTGGGAAACATGCAGAGAAGTCCAAGATAGTGTTTTTTAGACTGGCTGCCACGAGCTGAATCGAATGCAGCCAAGAGCGAGCGTCTAGGACTTACGGTTCAGGAGTTATTCACAGAAACATGGTTCTGAACATGCTGCCAATTGCTCGCCTGGGAAACATGCAGAGAAGTCCAAGATAGTGTTTTTTAGACTGGCTGCCACGAGCTGAATCGAATGCAGCCAAGAGCGAGCGTCTAGGACTTACGGTTCAGGAGTTATTCACAGAAACATGGTTCTGAACATGCTGCCAATTTCTCGCCTGGGAAACATGCAGAGAAGTCCAAGATAGTGTTTTTTAGACTGGCTGCCACGAGCTGAATCGAATGCAGCCAAGAGCGAGCGTCTAGGACTTACGGTTCAGGAGTTATTCACAGAAACGTGGTTCTGAACATGCTGCCAATTGCTCGCCTGGGAAACATGCAGAGAAGTCCAAGATAGTATTTTTTAGACTGGCTGCCACGAGCTGAATCGAATGCAGCCAAGAGCGAGCGTCTAGGACTTACGGTTCAGGAGTTATTCACAGAAACATGGTTCTGAACATGCTGCCAATTTCTCGCCTGGGAAACATGCAGAGAAGTCCAAGATAGTGTTTTTTAGACTGGCTGCCACGAGCTGAATCGAATGCAGCCAAGAGCGAGCGTCTAGGACTTACGGTTCAGGAGTTATTCACAGAAACATGGTTCTGAACATGCTGCCAATTGCTCGCCTGGGAAACATGCAGAGAAGTCCAAGATAGTGTTTTTTAGACTGGCTGCCACGAGCTGAATCGAATGCAGCCAAGAGCGAGCGTCTAGGACTTACGGTTCAGGAGTTATTCACAGAAACATGGTTCTTTTACTGCCAGCCGCGAAAGCGAAAATAACCAAGATCGAGCGTCTAGGATTTACTTGTCAATAACTCGCCTGGGAAACATCCAGAGAAGTCAAACACAGTGCTCCTATACTAATTGCCAGGCGCTGAGACGAATGCCGCCAAGATCGAGCGTCTAGGACTTACGGTTCAGGAGTTATTCACAGAAACATGGTTCTGAACATGCTGCCAATTTCTCGCCTGGGAAACATGCAGAGAAGTCCAAGATAGTGTTTTTTAGACTGGCTGCCACGAGCTGAATCGAATGCAGCCAAGAGCGAGCGTCTAGGACTTACGGTTCAGGAGTTATTCACAGAAACATGGTTCTTTTACTGCCAGCCGCGAAAGCGAAAATAACCAAGATCGAGCGTCTAGGATTTACTTGTCAATAACTCGCCTGGGAAACATCCAGAGAAGTCAAACACAGTGCTCCTATACTAATTGCCAGGCGCTGAGACGAATGCCGCCAAGATCGAGCGTCTAGGACTTACGGTTCAAGAATTAGCTTTAGAAACATTTGCCTTAGGAACATGCAGAGAAGTCCAAGATAGTGTTTTTTAGACTGGCTGCCACGAGCTGAATCGAATGCAGCCAAGAGCGAGCGTCTAGGACTTACGGTTCAGGAGTTATTCACAGAAACATGGTTCTGAACATGCTGCCAATTGCTCGCCTGGGAAACATGCAGAGAAGTCCAAGATAGTGTTTTTTAGACTGGCTGCCACGAGCTGAATCGAATGCAGCCAAGAGCGAGCGTCTAGGACTTACGGTTCAGGAGTTATTCACAGAAACATGGTTCTGAACATGCTGCCAATTGCTCGCCTGGGAAACATGCAGAGAAGTCCAAGATAGTGTTTTTTAGACTGGCTGCCACGAGCTGAATCGAATGCAGCCAAGAGCGAGCGTCTAGGACTTACGGTTCAGGAGTTATTCACAGAAACATGGTTCTTTTACTGCCAGCCGCGAAAGCGAAAATAACCAAGATCGAGCGTCTAGGATTTACTTGTCAATAACTCGCCTGGGAAACATCCAGAGAAGTCAAACACAGTGCTCCTATACTAATTGCCAGGCGCTGAGACGAATGCCGCCAAGATCGAGCGTCTAGGACTTACGGTTCAGGAGTTATTCACAGAAACATGGTTCTGAACATGCTGCCAATTTCTCGCCTGGGAAACATGCAGAGAAGTCCAAGATAGTGTTTTTTAGACTGGCTGCCACGAGCTGAATCGAATGCAGCCAAGAGCGAGCGTCTAGGACTTACGGTTCAGGAGTTATTCACAGAAACATGGTTCTGAACATGCTGCCAATTGCTCGCCTGGGAAACATGCAGAGAAGTCCAAGATAGTGTTTTTTAGACTGGCTGCCACGAGCTGAATCGAATGCAGCCAAGAGCGAGCGTCTAGGACTTACGGTTCAGGAGTTATTCACAGAAACATGGTTCTTTTACTGCCAGCCGCGAAAGCGAAAATAACCAAGATCGAGCGTCTAGGATTTACTTGTCAATAACTCGCCTGGGAAACATCCAGAGAAGTCAAACACAGTGCTTCTATACTAATTGCCAGGCGCTGAGACGAATGCCGCCAAGATCGAGCGTCTAGGACTTACGGTTCAGGAGTTATTCACAGAAACATGGTTCTGAACATGCTGCCAATTTCTCGCCTGGGAAACATGCAGAGAAGTCCAAAATAGTGTTTTTTAGACTGGCTGCCACGAGCTGAATCGAATGCAGCCAAGAGCGAGCGTCTAGGACTTACGGTTCAGGAGTTATTCACAGAAACATGGTTCTTTTACTGCCAGCCGCGAAAGCGAAAATAACCAAGATCGAGCGTCTAGGATTTACTTGTCAATAACTCGCCTGGGAAACATCCAGAGAAGTCAAACACAGTGCTCCTATACTAATTGCCAGGCGCTGAGACGAATGCCGCCAAGATCGAGCGTCTAGGACTTACGGTTCAGGAGTTATTCACAGAAACATGGTTCTGAACATGCTGCCAATTTCTCGCCTGGGAAACATGCAGAGAAGTCCAAGATAGTGTTTTTTAGACTGGCTGCCACGAGCTGAATCGAATGCAGCCAAGAGCGAGCGTCTAGGACTTACGGTTCAGGAGTTATTCACAGAAACATGGTTCTGAACATGCTGCCAATTGCTCGCCTGGGAAACATGCAGAGAAGTCCAAGATAGTGTTTTTTTAGACTGGCTGCCACGAGCTGAATCGAATGCAGCCAAGAGCGAGCGTCTAGGACTTACGGTTCAGGAGTTATTCACAGAAACATGGTTCTGAACATGCTGCCAATTTCTCGCCTGGGAAACATGCAGAGAAGTCCAAGATAGTGTTTTTTAGACTGGCTGCCACGAGCTGAATCGAATGCAGCCAAGAGCGAGCGTCTAGGACTTACGGTTCAGGAGTTATTCACAGAAACATGGTTCTGAACATGCTGCCAATTGCTCGCCTGGGAAACATGCAGAGAAGTCCAAGATAGTATTTTTTAGACTGGCTGCCACGAGCTGAATCGAATGCAGCCAAGAGCGAGCGTCTAGGACTTACGGTTCAGGAGTTATTCACAGAAACATGGTTCTGAACATGCTGCCAATTTCTCGCCTGGGAAACATGCAGAGAAGTCCAAGATAGTGTTTTTTAGACTGGCTGCCACGAGCTGAATCGAATGCAGCCAAGAGCGAGCGTCTAGGACTTACGGTTCAGGAGTTATTCACAGAAACATGGTTCTGAACATGCTGCCAATTGCTCGCCTGGGAAACATGCAGAGAAGTCCAAGATAGTGTTTTTTAGACTGGCTGCCACGAGCTGAATCGAATGCAGCCAAGAGCGAGCGTCTAGGACTTACGGTTCAGGAGTTATTCACAGAAACATGGTTCTTTTACTGCCAGCCGCGAAAGCGAAAATAACCAAGATCGAGCGTCTAGGATTTACTTGTCAATAACTCGCCTGGGAAACATCCAGAGAAGTCAAACACAGTGCTCCTATACTAATTGCCAGGCGCTGAGACGAATGCCGCCAAGATCGAGCGTCTAGGACTTACGGTTCAGGAGTTATTCACAGAAACATGGTTCTGAACATGCTGCCAATTTCTCGCCTGGGAAACATGCAGAGAAGTCCAAGATAGTGTTTTTTAGACTGGCTGCCACGAGCTGAATCGAATGCAGCCAAGAGCGAGCGTCTAGGACTTACGGTTCAGGAGTTATTCACAGAAACATGGTTCTTTTACTGCCAGCCGCGAAAGCGAAAATAACCAAGATCGAGCGTCTAGGATTTACTTGTCAATAACTCGCCTGGGAAACATCCAGAGAAGTCAAACACAGTGCTCCTATACTAATTGCCAGGCGCTGAGACGAATGCCGCCAAGATCGAGCGTCTAGGACTTACGGTTCAAGAATTAGCTTTAGAAACATTTGCCTTAGGAACATGCAGAGAAGTCCAAGATAGTGTTTTTTAGACTGGCTGCCACGAGCTGAATCGAATGCAGCCAAGAGCGAGCGTCTAGGACTTACGGTTCAGGAGTTATTCACAGAAACATGGTTCTGAACATGCTGCCAATTGCTCGCCTGGGAAACATGCAGAGAAGTCCAAGATAGTGTTTTTTAGACTGGCTGCCACGAGCTGAATCGAATGCAGCCAAGAGCGAGCGTCTAGGACTTACGGTTCAGGAGTTATTCACAGAAACATGGTTCTGAACATGCTGCCAATTGCTCGCCTGGGAAACATGCAGAGAAGTCCAAGATAGTGTTTTTTAGACTGGCTGCCACGAGCTGAATCGAATGCAGCCAAGAGCGAGCGTCTAGGACTTACGGTTCAGGAGTTATTCACAGAAACATGGTTCTTTTACTGCCAGCCGCGAAAGCGAAAATAACCAAGATCGAGCGTCTAGGATTTACTTGTCAATAACTCGCCTGGGAAACATCCAGAGAAGTCAAACACAGTGCTCCTATACTAATTGCCAGGCGCTGAGACGAATGCCGCCAAGATCGAGCGTCTAGGACTTACGGTTCAGGAGTTATTCACAGAAACATGGTTCTGAACATGCTGCCAATTTCTCGCCTGGGAAACATGCAGAGAAGTCCAAGATAGTGTTTTTTAGACTGGCTGCCACGAGCTGAATCGAATGCAGCCAAGAGCGAGCGTCTAGGACTTACGGTTCAGGAGTTATTCACAGAAACATGGTTCTTTTACTGCCAGCCGCGAAAGCGAAAATAACCAAGATCGAGCGTCTAGGATTTACTTGTCAATAACTCGCCTGGGAAACATCCAGAGAAGTCAAACACAGTGCTCCTATACTAATTGCCAGGCGCTGAGACGAATGCCGCCAAGATCGAGCGTCTAGGACTTACGGTTCAGGAGTTATTCACAGAAACATGGTTCTGAACATGCTGCCAATTTCTCGCCTGGGAAACATGCAGAGAAGTCCAAGATAGTGTTTTTTAGACTGGCTGCCACGAGCTGAATCGAATGCAGCCAAGAGCGAGCGTCTAGGACTTACGGTTCAGGAGTTATTCACAGAAACATGGTTCTGAACATGCTGCCAATTGCTCGCCTGGGAAACATGCAGAGAAGTCCAAGATAGTGTTTTTTAGACTGGCTGCCACGAGCTGAATCGAATGTAGCCAAGAGCGAGCGTCTAGGACTTACGGTTCAGGAGTTATTCACAGAAACATGGTTCTGAACATGCTGCCAATTTCTCGCCTGGGAAACATGCAGAGAAGTCCAAGATAGTGTTTTTTAGACTGGCTGCCACGAGCTGAATCGAATGCAGCCAAGAGCGAGCGTCTAGGACTTACGGTTCAGGAGTTATTCACAGAAACATGGTTCTGAACATGCTGCCAATTTCTCGCCTGGGAAACATGCAGAGAAGTCCAAGATAGTGTTTTTTAGACTGGCTGCCACGAGCTGAATCGAATGCAGCCAAGAGCGAGCGTCTAGGACTTACGGTTCAGGAGTTATTCACAGAAACATGGTTCTGAACATGCTGCCAATTTCTCGCCTGGGAAACATGCAGAGAAGTCCAAGATAGTGTTTTTTAGACTGGCTGCCACGAGCTGAATCGAATGCAGCCAAGAGCGAGCGTCTAGGACTTACGGTTCAGGAGTTATTCACAGAAACATGGTTCTGAACATGCTGCCAATTGCTCGCCTGGGAAACATGCAGAGAAGTCCAAGATAGTGTTTTTTAGACTGGCTGCCACGAGCTGAATCGAATGCAGCCAAGAGCGAGCGTCTAGGACTTACGGTTCAGGAGTTATTCACAGAAACATGGTTCTGAACATGCTGCCAATTTCTCGCCTGGGAAACATGCAGAGAAGTCCAAGATAGTGTTTTTTAGACTGGCTGCCACGAGCTGAATCGAATGCAGCCAAGAGCGAGCGTCTAGGACTTACGGTTCAGGAGTTATTCACAGAAACATGGTTCTTTTACTGCCAGCCGCGAAAGCGAAAATAACCAAGATCGAGCGTCTAGGATTTACTTGTCAATAACTCGCCTGGGAAACATCCAGAGAAGTCAAACACAGTGCTCCTATACTAATTGCCAGGCGCTGAGACGAATGCCGCCAAGATCGAGCGTCTAGGACTTACGGTTCAGGAGTTATTCACAGAAACATGGTTCTGAACATGCTGCCAATTTCTCGCCTGGGAAACATGCAGAGAAGTCCAAGATAGTGTTTTTTAGACTGGCTGCCACGAGCTGAATCGAATGCAGCCAAGAGCGAGCGTCTAGGACTTACGGTTCAGGAGTTATTCACAGAAACATGGTTCTTTTACTGCCAGCCGCGAAAGCGAAAATAACCAAGATCGAGCGTCTAGGATTTACTTGTCAATAACTCGCCTGGGAAACATCCAGAGAAGTCAAACACAGTGCTCCTATACTAATTGCCAGGCGCTGAGACGAATGCCGCCAAGATCGAGCGTCTAGGACTTACGGTTCAGGAGTTATTCACAGAAACATGGTTCTGAACATGCTGCCAATTTCTCGCCTGGGAAACATGCAGAGAAGTCCAAGATAGTGTTTTTTAGACTGGCTGCCACGAGCTGAATCGAATGCAGCCAAGAGCGAGCGTCTAGGACTTACGGTTCAGGAGTTATTCACAGAAACATGGTTCTGAACATGCTGCCAATTGCTCGCCTGGGAAACATGCAGAGAAGTCCAAGATAGTGTTTTTTAGACTGGCTGCCACGAGCTGAATCGAATGCAGCCAAGAGCGAGCGTCTAGGACTTACGGTTCAGGAGTTATTCACAGAAACATGGTTCTTTTACTGCCAGCCGCGAAAGCGAAAATAACCAAGATCGAGCGTCTAGGATTTACTTGTCAATAACTCGCCTGGGAAACATCCAGAGAAGTCAAACACAGTGCTCCTATACTAATTGCCAGGCGCTGAGACGAATGCCGCCAAGATCGAGCGTCTAGGACTTACGGTTCAAGAATTAGCTTTAGAAACATTTGCCTTAGGAACATGCAGAGAAGTCCAAGATAGTGTTTTTTAGACTGGCTGCCACGAGCTGAATCGAATGCAGCCAAGAGCGAGCGTCTAGGACTTACGGTTCAGGAGTTATTCACAGAAACATGGTTCTGAACATGCTGCCAATTGCTCGCCTGGGAAACATGCAGAGAAGTCCAAGATAGTGTTTTTTAGACTGGCTGCCACGAGCTGAATCGAATGCAGCCAAGAGCGAGCGTCTAGGACTTACGGTTCAGGAGTTATTCACAGAAACATGGTTCTTTTACTGCCAGCCGCGAAAGCGAAAATAACCAAGATCGAGCGTCTAGGATTTACTTGTCAATAACTCGCCTGGGAAACATCCAGAGAAGTCAAACACAGTGCTCCTATACTAATTGCCAGGCGCTGAGACGAATGCCGCCAAGATCGAGCGTCTAGGACTTACGGTTCAGGAGTTATTCACAGAAACATGGTTCTGAACATGCTGCCAATTTCTCGCCTGGGAAACATGCAGAGAAGTCCAAGATAGTGTTTTTTAGACTGGCTGCCACGAGCTGAATCGAATGCAGCCAAGAGCGAGCGTCTAGGACTTACGGTTCAGGAGTTATTCACAGAAACATGGTTCTTTTACTGCCAGCCGCGAAAGCGAAAATAACCAAGATCGAGCGTCTAGGATTTACTTGTCAATAACTCGCCTGGGAAACATCCAGAGAAGTCAAACACAGTGCTCCTATACTAATTGCCAGGCGCTGAGACGAATGCCGCCAAGATCGAGCGTCTAGGACTTACGGTTCAGGAGTTATTCACAGAAACATGGTTCTGAACATGCTGCCAATTTCTCGCCTGGGAAACATGCAGAGAAGTCCAAGATAGTGTTTTTTAGACTGGCTGCCACGAGCTGAATCGAATGCAGCCAAGAGCGAGCGTCTAGGACTTACGGTTCAGGAGTTATTCACAGAAACATGGTTCTGAACATGCTGCCAATTGCTCGCCTGGGAAACATGCAGAGAAGTCCAAGATAGTGTTTTTTAGACTGGCTGCCACGAGCTGAATCGAATGCAGCCAAGAGCGAGCGTCTAGGACTTACGGTTCAGGAGTTATTCACAGAAACATGGTTCTGAACATGCTGCCAATTTCTCGCCTGGGAAACATGCAGAGAAGTCCAAGATAGTGTTTTTTAGACTGGCTGCCACGAGCTGAATCGAATGCAGCCAAGAGCGAGCGTCTAGGACTTACGGTTCAGGAGTTATTCACAGAAACATGGTTCTGAACATGCTGCCAATTTCTCGCCTGGGAAACATGCAGAGAAGTCCAAGATAGTGTTTTTTAGACTGGCTGCCACGAGCTGAATCGAATGCAGCCAAGAGCGAGCGTCTAGGACTTACGGTTCAGGAGTTATTCACAGAAACATGGTTCTGAACATGCTGCCAATTTCTCGCCTGGGAAACATGCAGAGAAGTCCAAGATAGTGTTTTTTAGACTGGCTGCCACGAGCTGAATCGAATGCAGCCAAGAGCGAGCGTCTAGGACTTACGGTTCAGGAGTTATTCACAGAAACATGGTTCTGAACATGCTGCCAATTTCTCGCCTGGGAAACATGCAGAGAAGTCCAAGATAGTGTTTTTTAGACTGGCTGCCACGAGCTGAATCGAATGCAGCCAAGAGCGAGCGTCTAGGACTTACGGTTCAGGAGTTATTCACAGAAACATGGTTCTGAACATGCTGCCAATTTCTCGCCTGGGAAACATGCAGAGAAGTCCAAGATAGTGTTTTTTAGACTGGCTGCCACGAGCTGAATCGAATGCAGCCAAGAGCGAGCGTCTAGGACTTACGGTTCAGGAGTTATTCACAGAAACATGGTTCTTTTACTGCCAGCCGCGAAAGCGAAAATAACCAAGATCGAGCGTCTAGGATTTACTTGTCAATAACTCGCCTGGGAAACATCCAGAGAAGTCAAACACAGTGCTCCTATACTAATTGCCAGGCGCTGAGACGAATGCCGCCAAGATCGAGCGTCTAGGACTTACGGTTCAGGAGTTATTCACAGAAACATGGTTCTGAACATGCTGCCAATTTCTCGCCTGGGAAACATGCAGAGAAGTCCAAGATAGTGTTTTTTAGACTGGCTGCCACGAGCTGAATCGAATGCAGCCAAGAGCGAGCGTCTAGGACTTACGGTTCAGGAGTTATTCACAGAAACATGGTTCTGAACATGCTGCCAATTTCTCGCCTGGGAAACATGCAGATAAGTCCAAGATAGTGTTTTGTAGACTGGCTGCCACGAGCTGAATCGAATGCAGCCAAGAGCGAGCGTCTAGGACTTACGGTTCAGGAGTTATTCACAGAAACATGGTTCTGAACATGCTGCCAATTGCTCGCCTGGGAAACATGCAGAGAAGTCCAAGATAGTGTTTTGTAGACTGGCTGCCACGAGCTGAATCGAATGCAGCCAAGAGCGAGCGTCTAGGACTTACGGTTCAGGAGTTATTCACAGAAACATGGTTCTGAACATGCTGCCAATTGCTCGCCTGGGAAACATGCAGAGAAGTCCAAGATAGTGTTTTTTAGACTGGCTGCCACGAGCTGAATCGAATGCAGCCAAGAGCGAGCGTCTAGGACTTACGGTTCAGGAGTTATTCACAGAAACATGGTTCTTTTACTGCCAGCCGCGAAAGCGAAAATAACCAAGATCGAGCGTCTAGGATTTACTTGTCAATAACTCGCCTGGGAAACATCCAGAGAAGTCAAACACAGTGCTCCTATACTAATTGCCAGGCGCTGAGACGAATGCCGCCAAGATCGAGCGTCTAGGACTTACGGTTCAGGAGTTATTCACAGAAACATGGTTCTGAACATGCTGCCAATTTCTCGCCTGGGAAACATGCAGAGAAGTCCAAGATAGTGTTTTTTAGACTGGCTGCCACGAGCTGAATCGAATGCAGCCAAGAGCGAGCGTCTAGGACTTACGGTTCAGGAGTTATTCACAGAAACATGGTTCTTTTACTGCCAGCCGCGAAAGCGAAAATAACCAAGATCGAGCGTCTAGGATTTACTTGTCAATAACTCGCCTGGGAAACATCCAGAGAAGTCAAACACAGTGCTCCTATACTAATTGCCAGGCGCTGAGACGAATGCCGCCAAGATCGAGCGTCTAGGACTTACGGTTCAGGAGTTATTCACAGAAACATGGTTCTGAACATGCTGCCAATTTCTCGCCTGGGAAACATGCAGAGAAGTCCAAGATAGTGTTTTTTAGACTGGCTGCCACGAGCTGAATCGAATGCAGCCAAGAGCGAGCGTCTAGGACTTACGGTTCAGGAGTTATTCACAGAAACATGGTTCTGAACATGCTGCCAATTGCTCGCCTGGGAAACATGCAGAGAAGTCCAAGATAGTGTTTTTTAGACTGGCTGCCACGAGCTGAATCGAATGCAGCCAAGAGCGAGCGTCTAGGACTTACGGTTCAGGAGTTATTCACAGAAACATGGTTCTGAACATGCTGCCAATTTCTCGCCTGGGAAACATGCAGAGAAGTCCAAGATAGTGTTTTTTAGACTGGCTGCCACGAGCTGAATCGAATGCAGCCAAGAGCGAGCGTCTAGGACTTACGGTTCAGGAGTTATTCACAGAAACATGGTTCTGAACATGCTGCCAATTGCTCGCCTGGGAAACATGCAGAGAAGTCCAAGATAGTGTTTTTTAGACTGGCTGCCACGAGCTGAATCGAATGCAGCCAAGAGCGAGCGTCTAGGACTTACGGTTCAGGAGTTATTCACAGAAACATGGTTCTGAACATGCTGCCAATTTCTCGCCTGGGAAACAAGCAGAGAAGTCCAAGATAGTGTTTTTTAGACTGGCTGCCACGAGCTGAATCGAATGCAGCCAAGAGCGAGCGTCTAGGACTTACGGTTCAGGAGTTATTCACAGAAACATGGTTCTTTTACTGCCAGCCGCGAAAGCGAAAATAACCAAGATCGAGCGTCTAGGATTTACTTGTCAATAACTCGCCTGGGAAACATCCAGAGAAGTCAAACACAGTGCTCCTATACTAATTGCCAGGCGCTGAGACGAATGCCGCCAAGATCGAGCGTCTAGGACTTACGGTTCAGGAGTTATTCACAGAAACATGGTTCTGAACATGCTGCCAATTTCTCGCCTGGGAAACATGCAGAGAAGTCCAAGATAGTGTTTTTTAGACTGGCTGCCACGAGCTGAATCGAATGCAGCCAAGAGCGAGCGTCTAGGACTTACGGTTCAGGAGTTATTCACAGAAACATGGTTCTGAACATGCTGCCAATTTCTCGCCTGGGAAACATGCAGATAAGTCCAAGATAGTGTTTTGTAGACTGGCTGCCACGAGCTGAATCGAATGCAGCCAAGAGCGAGCGTCTAGGACTTACGGTTCAGGAGTTATTCACAGAAACATGGTTCTGAACATGCTGCCAATTGCTCGCCTGGGAAACATGCAGAGAAGTCCAAGATAGTGTTTTTTAGACTGGCTGCCACGAGCTGAATCGAATGCAGCCAAGAGCGAGCGTCTAGGACTTACGGTTCAGGAGTTATTCACAGAAACATGGTTCTTTTACTGCCAGCCGCGAAAGCGAAAATAACCAAGATCGAGCGTCTAGGATTTACTTGTCAATAACTCGCCTGGGAAACATCCAGAGAAGTCAAACACAGTGCTCCTATACTAATTGCCAGGCGCTGAGACGAATGCCGCCAAGATCGAGCGTCTAGGACTTACGGTTCAGGAGTTATTCACAGAAACATGGTTCTGAACATGCTGCCAATTTCTCGCCTGGGAAACATGCAGAGAAGTCCAAGATAGTGTTTTTTAGACTGGCTGCCACGAGCTGAATCGAATGCAGCCAAGAGCGAGCGTCTAGGACTTACGGTTCAGGAGTTATTCACAGAAACATGGTTCTTTTACTGCCAGCCGCGAAAGCGAAAATAACCAAGATCGAGCGTCTAGGATTTACTTGTCAATAACTCGCCTGGGAAACATCCAGAGAAGTCAAACACAGTGCTCCTATACTAATTGCCAGGCGCTGAGACGAATGCCGCCAAGATCGAGCGTCTAGGACTTACGGTTCAGGAGTTATTCACAGAAACATGGTTCTGAACATGCTGCCAATTTCTCGCCTGGGAAACATGCAGAGAAGTCCAAGATAGTGTTTTTTAGACTGGCTGCCACGAGCTGAATCGAATGCAGCCAAGAGCGAGCGTCTAGGACTTACGGTTCAGGAGTTATTCACAGAAACATGGTTCTGAACATGCTGCCAATTGCTCGCCTGGGAAACATGCAGAGAAGTCCAAGATAGTGTTTTTTAGACTGGCTGCCACGAGCTGAATCGAATGCAGCCAAGAGCGAGCGTCTAGGACTTACGGTTCAGGAGTTATTCACAGAAACATGGTTCTGAACATGCTGCCAATTTCTCGCCTGGGAAACATGCAGAGAAGTCCAAGATAGTGTTTTTTAGACTGGCTGCCACGAGCTGAATCGAATGCAGCCAAGAGCGAGCGTCTAGGACTTACGGTTCAGGAGTTATTCACAGAAACATGGTTCTGAACATGCTGCCAATTGCTCGCCTGGGAAACATGCAGAGAAGTCCAAGATAGTGTTTTTTAGACTGGCTGCCACGAGCTGAATCGAATGCAGCCAAGAGCGAGCGTCTAGGACTTACGGTTCAGGAGTTATTCACAGAAACATGGTTCTGAACATGCTGCCAATTCTCGCCTGGGAAACAAGCAGAGAAGTCCAAGATAGTGTTTTTTAGACTGGCTGCCACGAGCTGAATCGAATGCAGCCAAGAGCGAGCGTCTAGGACTTACGGTTCAGGAGTTATTCACAGAAACATGGTTCTTTTACTGCCAGCCGCGAAAGCGAAAATAACCAAGATCGAGCGTCTAGGATTTACTTGTCAATAACTCGCCTGGGAAACATCCAGAGAAGTCAAACACAGTGCTCCTATACTAATTGCCAGGCGCTGAGACGAATGCCGCCAAGATCGAGCGTCTAGGACTTACGGTTCAGGAGTTATTCACAGAAACATGGTTCTGAACATGCTGCCAATTTCTCGCCTGGGAAACATGCAGAGAAGTCCAAGATAGTGTTTTTTAGACTGGCTGCCACGAGCTGAATCGAATGCAGCCAAGAGCGAGCGTCTAGGACTTACGGTTCAGAGTTATTCACAGAAACATGGTTCTTTTACTGCCAGCCGCAAAAGCGAAAATAACCAAGATCGAGCGTCTAGGATTTACTTGTCAATAACTCGCCTGGGAAACATCCAGAGAAGTCAAAACAGTGCTCCTTACTAATTGCCAGGCGCTGAGACGAATGCCGCCAAGATCGAGCGTCTAGGACTTACGGTTCAGGAGTTATTCACAGAAACATGGTTCTGAACATGCTGCCAATTTCTCGCCTGGGAAACATGCAGAGAAGTCCAAGATAGTGTTTTTTAGACTGGCTGCCACGAGCTGAATCGAATGCAGCCAAGAGCGAGCGTCTAGGACTTACGGTTCAGGAGTTATTCACAGAAACATGGTTCTTTTACTGCCAGCCGCGAAAGCGAAAATAACCAAGATCGAGCGTCTAGGATTTACTTGTCAATAACTCGCCTGGGAAACATCCAGAGAAGTCAAACACAGTGCTCCTATACTAATTGCCAGGCGCTGAGACGAATGCCGCCAAGATCGAGCGTCTAGGACTTACGGTTCAGGAGTTATTCACAGAAACATGGTTCTGAACATGCTGCCAATTTCTCGCCTGGGAAACATGCAGAGAAGTCCAAGATAGTGTTTTTTAGACTGGCTGCCACGAGCTGAATCGAATGCAGCCAAGAGCGAGCGTCTAGG
>NW_027463109.1:0-38276 GCF_050947455.1 Rhinoderma darwinii
CCATCCTCCATTATCAGCTGCCCGCAGATGTCCCAAGTACAGGAATACAGAATTAGAGAGGATTATGTGAAGGATCTATTATAGAGAACCATCACCGAGAGAAACTGCGGCAGAGAAAGGTGAGGGGATCGTGAAAGGACGGCAACGAGATCCTACTAGATCTGCAGCTGAAAGATCTCCCAGTGTAATGTACCCCAATCTTTACAGTGCAAATTAACCTCTGAACCCCAACTTTTAGTTTGCATATAGAATTCAGCTAAAGAATTGTATTACTGTGTACATTACTTATCCTGTATTATACTCCAGAGCTGCACTCACTATTCTCCTGGTGGTGGAGTCACTGTACATACATTACATTACTTATCCTGTATTATACTCCAGAGCTGCACTCACTATTCTGCTGGTGGAGTCACTGTGTACATACATTACATTACTTATCCTGTACTGATCCTGAGTTATATCCTGTATTATATTCCAGAGCTGCACTCACTATTCTGCTGGTGGAGTCACAGTGTACATACATTACATTACTTATCCTGTACTGATCCTGAGTTACATCCTGTATTATACTCCAGAGCTGCACTCACTATTCTGCTGGTGGAGTCACTGTGTACATACATTACATTACTTATCCTGTACTGATCCTGAGTTACATCCTGTATTATACTCCAGAGCTGCACTCACTATTCTGCTGGTGGACTCACTGTGTACATACATTACATTACTTATCATGTACTGATCCTGAGTTACATCCTGTTTTATACTCCAGAGCTGCACACACTATTCTGCTGGTGGAGTCACTGTGTACATACATTACTTATCCTGTACTGATCCTGGTTTACATCCTGTATTATACTCCAGAGCTGCACTCACTATTCTGCTGGTGGAGTCACTGTGTACAGACATTACTTATCCTGTACTGATCCTGAGTTACATCCTGTATTATACTCCAGAGCTGCACTCACTATTCTTCTGGTGGAGTCACCGTGTACATACATTACATTACTTATCCTGTACTGATCCTGAGTTACATCCTGTATTATACTCCAGAGCTGCACTCACTATTCTGCTGGTGGAGTCACTGTGTACATTACATTACTTATCCTGTACTGATCCTGAGTTACATCCTGTATTATACACCAGAGCTGCACTCACTATTCTGCTGGTGGAGTCACTGTGTACATACATTACATTACTTATCCTGTACTGATCCCGAGTTACATCCTGTATTATACTCCAGAGCTGCACCCACTATTCTGCTGGTGGAGTCACTGTGTACATACATTACTTATCCTGAACTGATCCTGAGTTATATCCTGTATTATACTCCAGAGCTGCACCCACTATTCTGCTGGTGGAGTCACTGTGTACATACATTACTTATCCTGTACTGATCCTGAGTTACATCCTGTATTATACTCCAGAGCTGCACTCAATATTCTGCTGGTGGAGTCACTGTGTACATACATTACATTACATATCCTGTACTGATCCTGAGTTATATCCTGTATTATACTCCAGAGCTGCACTCACTATTCTGCTGGTGGAGTCACTGTGTACATACATTACATTACTTATCCTGTACTGATCCCGAGTTACATCCTGTATTATACTCCAGAGCTGCACTCACTATTCTGCTGGTGGAGTCACTGTGTACATACATTACATTACTTATCCTGTACTGATCCGGAGTTACATCCTGTATTATACTCCAGAGCTGCACTCACTATTCTGCTGGTGGAGTCACTGTGTACATACATTACATTACTTATCCTGTACTGATCCGGAGTTACATCCTGTATTATACTCCAGAGCTGCACTCACTATTCTGCTGGTGGAGTCACTGTGTACATACATTACATTACTTATCCTGTACTGATCCTGAGTTATATCCTGTATTATACTCCAGAGCTGCACTCACTATTCTGCTGGTGGAATCACTGTGTACATACATACATTACTTATCCTGTACTGATCCTGAGTTATATCCTGTATTATACTCCAGAGCTGCACTCACTATTCTGCTGGTGGAGTCACTGTGTACATACATTACATTACTTATCCTGTACTGATCCCGAGTTACATCCTGTATTATACTCCAGAGCTGCACTCACTATTCTGCTGGTGGAGTCACTGTGTACATACATTACATTACTTATCCTGTACTGATCCGGAGTTACATCCTGTATTATACTCCAGAGCTGCACTCACTATTCTGCTGGTGGAGTCACTGTGTACATACATTACATTACTTATCCTGTACTGATCCGGAGTTACATCCTGTATTATACTCCAGAGCTGCACTCACTATTCTGCTGGTGGAGTCACTGTGTACATACATTACATTACTTATCCTGTACTGATCCTGAGTTATATCCTGTATTATACTCCAGAGCTGCACTCACTATTCTGCTGGTGGAATCACTGTGTACATACATACATTACTTATCCTGTACTGATCCTGAGTTACACCCTGTATTATACTGCAGAGCTGCACTCACTATTCTGCTGGTGGAGTCACTGTGTACATACATTACTTATCCTGTATTAGACTCCAGAGCTGCACTCACTATTCTGCTGGTGGAGTCACTGTGTACATACATTACTTATCCTGTACTGATCCTGAGTTACATCCTGTATTATACTCCAGAGCTGCACTCACTATTCTGCTGGTGGAGTCACTGTACATACATTACATTACTTATCATGTACTGATCCTGAGTTATATACTGTATTATACTCCAGAGCTGCACTCACTATTCTGCTGGTGGAGTTACTGTGTACATACATTACATTACTTATCCCGTACTGATCCTGAGTGACATCCTGTATTATACTCCACAGCTGCACTCACTATTCTGCTGGTGCAGTCACTGTGTACATACATTACATATCCTGTACTGATCCTGAGTTACATCCTGTATTATACTCCAGAGCTGCACTCACTATTCTGCTGGTGGGGTCACTGTACATACATTACATTACTCATCCTGTACTGATCCTGAATTATACTCCAGAGCTGCACTCACTGTTCTGCTGGTGGAGTCACTGTGTACACATATTGCATTACTTATCCTGTACTGATCCTAAGTTACATTCTGTATTATACTCCAGAGCTGCACTCACTATTCTGCTGGTGGAGTCACTGTGTACATACATTACATTACTTATCCTGTACTGATCCTGAGTTATATCCTGTATTATACTCCAGAGCTGCACTCACTATTCTGCTGGTGGAGTCACTGTGTACATACATTACATTACTTATCCTGTACTGATCCTGAGTTATATCCTGTATTATACTCCAGAGTTGCACTCACTATTCTGCTGGTGGGGTCACTGTGTACATACATTACATTCCTTATTCTGTACTGATCCTGAGTTACAGCCTGTATTATACTCCAGAGCTGCACTCACTATTCTGCTGGTGGGGTCACTGTGTACATACATTACATTACTTATTCTGTACTGATCCTGAGTTACAGCCTGTATTATACTCCAGAGCTGCACTCACTATTCTGCTGGTGGAGTCACTGTGTACATACATTACTTATCCTGTACTGATCCTGAGTTACATCCTGTATTATACTCCAGAGCTGCACTCACTATTCTGCTGGTGGGGTCACTGTGTACATACATTACATTACTTATTCTGTACTGATCCTGAGTTACAGCCTGTATTATACTCCAGAGCTGCACTCACTATTCTGCTGGTGGAGTCACTGTGTACATACATTACTTATCCTGTGCTAATCCTGAGTTACATCCTGTATTATACTCCAGAACTGCACTCACTATTCTGCTGGTGGAGTCACTGTGTACATACATTACATTACTTATCCTGTACTGATCCTGAGCTACATCATGTATTATACTCCAGAGCTGCACTCACTATTCTGCTGGTGGAGTCACTGTGTACATACATTACTTATCCTGTACTGATCCTGAGTTACATCCTGTATTATACTCCAGAGCTGCACTCACTATTCTGCTGGTGGGGTCACTCTGTACATACATTACATTACTTATCCTGTACTGATCCTGAATTACATCCTTTATTATACTCCAGAGCTGCACTCACTATTCTGCTGGTGGAGTCACTGTGTACATACATTACATTACTTATCCTGTACTGATCCCGAGTTATATCCTGTATTATACTCCAGAGCTGCACTCACTATTCTGCTGGTGGAGTCACTGTGTACATACATTACATTACTTATCCTGTACTGATCCTGAGTTACATCCTGTATTATACTCCAGAGCTGCGCTCACTATTCTGCTGGTGGAGTCACTGTGTGCATACATTACATTACTTATCCTGTACTGATCCTGAGTTACATCCTGTATTATACTCCTGAGCTGCACTCACTATTCTGCTGGTGGAGTCACTGTGTACATACATTATATTACTTATCCTGTATAATACTCCAGAGCTGCACTCACTATTTTGCTGGTGGAGTCACTGTGTACATACATTACATTACTTATCCTGTACTGATCCTGAGTTACATCCTGTATTATACTCCAGAGCTGCACTCACTATTCTGCTGGTGGAGTCACTGTGTACATACATTCAGGATCAGTACAGGATAAGTAATGTATGTACACAGTGACTCTACCAGCAGAATAGTGAGTGCAGCTCAGGAGTATAATACAGGATGTAATTCAGGATCAGTACAGGATAAGTAATTACATCCTGTATTATACTCCAGAGCTGCACTCACTATTCTGCTGGTAGAGTCACTGTGTACATACATTATATTACTTATCCTGTATAATACTCCAGAGCAGCTGCACTCACTATTCTGCTGGTGGAGTCACTGTGTACATACATTACATTACTTATCCTGTACTGATCCTGAGTTACATCCTGTATTATACTCCAGAGCTGCACTCACTATTCTGCTGGTGGTGTCACTGCGTACATACATTACATTACTTATCCTGTACTGATCCTGAGTTATATCCTGTATTATACTCCAGAGCTGCACTCACTATTCTGCTGGTGGAGTCACTGTGTACATACATTATATTACTTATCCTGTACTGATCCTGAGTTATATCCTGTATTATACTCCAGAGCTGCACTCACTATTCTGCTGGTGGAGTCACTGTGTACATACATTATATTACTTATCCTGTACTGATCCTGAGTTATATCCTGTATTATACTCCAGAGCTGCACTTACTATTCTGCTGGTGGAGTCACTGTGTACATACATTACTTATCCTGTACTGATCCTGAGTTACATCCTGTATTATACTCCAGAGCTGCACTCACTATTCTGCTGGTGGAGTCACTGTGTACATACATTACTTATCCTGTACTGATCCTGAATTACATCCTGTATTATACTCCAGAGCTGCACTCACTATTCTGCTGGTGGAGTCACTGTGTACATACATTACTTATCCTGTACTGATCCTGAGTTACATCCTGTATTATACTCCAGAGCTGCACTCACTATTCTGCTGGTGGAGTCACTGTGTACATACATTACTTATCCTGTACTGATCCTGAATTACATCCTGTATTATACTCCAGAGCTGCACTCACTATTCTGCTGGTGTCGTCACTGTGTACATACATTACATTACTTATCCTGTACTGATCCTGGGTTATATCCTGTATTATACTCCAGAGCTGCACTCACTATTCTGCTGGTGGAGTCACTGTGTACATACATTACTTATCCTGTACTGATCCTGAATTACATCCTGTATTATACTCCAGAGCTGCACTCACTATTCTGCTGGTGGAGTCACTGTGTACATACATTACATTACTTATCCTGTACTCATCCTGAGTTAGATCCTGTATTATACTCCAGAGCTGCACTCACTGTTCTGCTGGTGGAGTCACTGTGTACATACATTACATTACTTATCCTGTACTGATCCTGAGTTACATCCTGTATTATACTCCAGAGCTGCACTCACTATTCTGCTGGTGGAGTCACTGTGTACATATATTACATTACTTATCCTGTACTGATCCTGAGTTACATCCTGTATTATATTCCAGAGCTGCACTCACTATTCTGCTGGTGGAGTCACTGTGTACATACATTACATTACTTATCCTGTACTGATCCTGAGTTATATCCTGTATTATACTCCAGAGCTGCACTCACTATTCTGCTGGTGGAGTCACTGTGTACATACATTACATGACTTATCCTATACTGATCCTGAGTTACATCCTGTATTATACTCCAGAGCTGCACTCACTATTCTGCTGGTGGAGTCACTGTGTACATACATTACATTACTTATCCTGTACTGATCCTGAGTTACATCCTGTATTATACTCCAGAGCTGCTCTCACTATTCTGCTGGTGAAGTCGCTGTGTACATACATTACATTACTTATCCTGTACTGATCCTGAGTTACATCCTGTATTATACTCCAGAGCTGCACTCACTATTCTGCTGGTGTAGTCACTGTGTACATACATTACATTACTTATCCTGTACTGATCCTGGGTTATATCCTGTATTATACTCCAGAGCTGCACTCACTATTCTGCTGGTGGAGTCACTGTGTACATACATTACTTATCCTGTACTGATCCTGAATTACATCCTGTATTATACTCCAGAGCTGCACTCACTATTCTGCTGGTGGAGTCACTGTGTACATACATTACATTACTTATCCTGTACTCATCCTGAGTTAGATCCTGTATTATACTCCAGAGCTGCACTCACTGTTCTGCTGGTGGAGTCACTGTGTACATATATTACATTACTTATCCTGTACTGATCCTGAGTTACATCCTGTATTATATTCCAGAGCTGCACTCACTATTCTGCTGGTGGAGTCACTGTGTACATACATTACATTACTTATCCTGTACTGATCCTGAGTTATATCCTGTATTATACTCCAGAGCTGCACTCACTATTCTGCTGGTGGAGTCACTGTGTACATACATTACATTACTTATCCTGTACTGATCCTGAGTTACATCCTGTATTATACTCCAGAGCTGTACTCACTATTCTGCTGGTGGAGTCACTGTGTACATACATTACATTACTTATCCTGTACTGATCCTGAGTTACATCCTGTATTATACTCCAGAGCTGCTCTCACTATTCTGCTGGTGGAGTCACTGTGTACATACATTACTTATCCTGTACTGATCCTGAGTTACATCCTGTATTATACTCCAGAGCTGCACTCACTATTCTGCTGGTGGAGTCACTGTGTACATACATTACATTACTTATCCTGTACTGATCCTGAGTTACATCCTGTATTATACTCCAGAGCTGCACTCACTATTCTGCTGGTGGAGTCGCTGTGTACATAAATGTAGCTGCCGCTTTATTTACCTCCATCATTAGAGCCAGACGTCTGTCCTCTAAGGGGTCGGGGGTGCCGCCATTTTGCTTTCTCCACTCTTTCTTTAACAATTTCCTTTTCAGTTCCCATTGGGCCAGGCTCTGATTTTTGGACTTGTGGATCTCATGACGATGCGTCTACAGTAGAAGTAGTGAAGAGGATTATGGACGGCTGCTTCTAAGTGACCCCAATCTACTGCGGCCCGTGAACGCCCCCGGACCAGGCCATGGAATCCCAAGCTAACAAGGACAAACTACAAAATGAGCCAATGCCGTATTGGATCTATGAAAACCCGTCCTGATCATGTCCAGCTGATACAGGTGCAGGGCTCGTTACAGTGTCTCAGAGCTCTCTGTTGTGACAAGCTGCACATCTGTGTCAGTTAAAAGGTTCCTATTCACTAACAGCAAGCAGAGATCTTAAAACCAATTAAGAATTAAAGCCAACTATATTAGAAAGCGGCAGAACTTTCCACTATACAATGAATAATTGTTATTTCCATAGGACTGTAAAACCGTCACCACATCCGGACGCGCAGCGCTGTGATCCGCGCACTCACCAGCTCCTCGGGGGTCGCACGGTGAACATCGAGATCTTGTGTGGAACTCTGAAAAATAAGAGAGAAGCCAAGTGAGAAGCACGGCGGACAGAAGAACGCTCTACGGGACCGCACGTGGGAACGCAGCGCCGGCCGACATCTTGTGGTCTAAAACTAGCGACATTGTCTACAGCGGCGCATACAATTATTACAGAGAAAATTCCAATAATCCAGAACCATTTGGACAGTGCCGGATTACCAGATATTCAGAGATCTATATGTACGTACCGTCTCCCTGGTGATAATATTACAACGACATATTCACGTAAAGATACCGGCGGGGGAGGGACCCACAGCGTAATCCCAGGTAATCCGACACAGGACAAGATTTACCAGATTATTAGAATTTCTACACCATAAAGTGCTGGATTAATGGACTTTTACGATTAGCAGTCAAAATGGCGACCTGAGGCGGAAGCGGTCAGCGAGGAAGGCGATATATATATATATATATGTGTGTGATTATCAGGCAAATGGTCAGAGAACGACCCCCATCAGACAGGTGCCGAGTGATGTCATCATTATAATCACAACCCCCAACATGTGTCCGCAGAAAAACTCACATCCCAGGCCTGGCGCACGCGCGTCGTCTTCTTGCTGCCGGACGCCTTCTTTACTCCAGAGCGACCGCTAAGAGGACGAGGAAACCGGACAGACATCTGAGGAGGAGAGAAGAGCGGTGAAGACCCCCGATCCCAGACCCCTCACCACCCGGCAGTGACCCCTCATCCCCCGGCAGTGACCCCCTGATCCCTCATCCCCCGGCAGTGACCCCCCCGATCCCTCATCACCCGGCAGTGACCCCCCTGATCCCTCATCACCCGGCAGTGACTCCCCCTGATCCCTCATCCCCCGGCAGTGACCCCTCATCCCCCGGCAGTGACCCCCCTGATCCCTCATCCCCCGGCAGTGACTCCCCCCGATCCCTCATCCCCCGGCAGTGACTCCCCCCGATCCCTCATCCCCCGGCAGTGACCCCCCTGGTCCCTCATCACCCAGCAGTGACCCTCTTTCCTGCTCCCGGGTGCAGCTCTCACCTCTACGAGCTCTACAACCCGTATGGATTGAACGTTACCGCCGCTGTGGCCTCCAATCGGCGCTGCTGATCCGGATACTACGTCACTTCCGGTTCAGTCCCCATGACAACCGCCCAACAACCGTCACTGACAGTTTGATGGCAGAGATCAGCGACGGTAGTGGGGGCTAGAAGCGAGGGGCTAGGGGCGGTGCCGGAGGAGGGGGAGGGTCTGTACACTCCATATCAGCTGCTGGTGTGGACGAATATTGTGCAGCGCCGCCCCGTGTACTGTCGCTGTATTACTATAGGTCTACTGTTATAGCGCCCCCAGCGGCTGCATGTCCACAGTGCGCTTTGTGCTGTACAACGCTATTCTATCCGTCAAAGCGGCGGACGTCCGACGCAGATGTGAACAGGGGCTCAGTTTGCTGCACTGGCTGATTCACATCTGCGTGGGAGGCTCCGTTAGGGGCTTCCATCACAGATCCGGCCGAAAATACTGGAAAAAATAAGGCAACACGCTGCGCTATTGTTTACGGTAAAGTTACAGAAACCCGACAGAATCAATAAGGGTATGTTCACACGGCCTATTTACGGACGTAATTCGGGCGTTTTTGCCCCGAATTACGTCTGAAAATAGCGCCTCAATAGCGCTGACAAACATCTGCCCATTGAAAGCAATGGGCAGACGTTTGTCTGTTCACACGAGGCGTATATTTACGCGCCGCTGTCAAATGACGGCGCGTAAATAGACGCCCGCGTCAAAGAAGTGAGGGTATGTTCACACGGCGGGGGTCCGTAACGGCTGAAATTACGGGGATGTTTCAGCCTGAAAACATCCCCGTAATTTCAGCCGTACCGGCATGTGCAGGCGCTTGAACGCCGCGTCAATTACGGCCGTAATTAGCGCTGCTATTCATTGGAGTCAATGAATAGCGGCTCCAATTACGGCCAAAGAAGTGACAGGTCACTTCTTCTACGCGGGCGTCTATTTACGCGCCGTCATTTGACAGCGGCGCGTAAATATACGCCTCGTGTGAACAGACAAACGTCTGCCCATTGCTTTCAATGGGCAGATGTTTGTCAGCGCTATTGAGGCGCTATTTTCAGACGTAATTCGGGGCAAAAACGCCCGAATTACGTCCGTAAATAGGCCGTGTGAACATACCCTGACCTGTCACTTCTTTGGCCGTAATTGGAGCCGCTATTCATTGACTCCAATGAATAGCAGCGCTAATTACGGCCGTAATTGACGCGGCGTTCAAGCGCCTGCACATGCCGGTACGGCTGAAATTACGGGGATGTTTTCAGGCTGAAACATCCCCGTAATTTCAGCCGTAACGGACGCCCTCGTGTGAACATACCCTTATGTACGATGCTAGGAGTCCCTGCCTCTCCGTGGAACTACTGTCCCGTACTGAAAACACGATTACAGTACGGGACAGTTGTCCTGCAGCGCGGCAGGGACTCCTAGCGTCGTACATAACTATGATGCTAGGAGCCCGGCTCCCTGCACTGTGTTCGGTCCGGTACTTGCGGCCGAAATACGTCCGTCAATTACGGACGTAATTAGTGTGTGTGCACATACCCTTAAAGTTAACGGGTTCCGCGGGCCGCTGATGGTTTATGTCATACAACGGGACGACCGCTTCCAGTTTGGCTGGGTTCACACGACCAATTTAACGTCCGTAATCGACGGACGTATTTCGGGCGGAAGTCCCGGACCGAACTCAGTGCAGGGAGCCGGGCTCCTATCATCATAGTTATGTACGACGCTAGGAGTCCCTGCCTCTCTGCAGGACAACTGTCCCGTACTGTAATCATGTTTTCAGTACGGGACAGTTGTCCTGCAGAGAGGCAGGGACTCCTAGCGTTGTACATAAGTATGATGCTAGGAGCCCGGCTCCGTGCACTGTGTTCGGTCCGGGACTTCCGCCCGAAATACGTCCGTCGATTACGGACGTTAAAGTGGTCGTGTGAATCCAGCCTTTTTCGGTGTTGTTATCCTCTGAGGTAGAACAATGTGACATTAGTGATAGAACGAGTCGTAGTAAAGAGATCAGTGACCTCCAGCGCGGTCCTGTAATAGGACGTCACCGTTGTAACAAGTCAGTTCTGGAAATGTCTCCCCTCCTAGATATTCCACCATCACCTGTGACTGATATTATTGTAAAGTGGAAGGAACCGCAGCAACTCAGCCACGAAGTGTAGACCACGTAAAGTTACAGAGCGGGGGGCCGAGTGCTGAGGAGCAAGTGCAGAAAAGTCACCAACACTCCGCTGACTCCATAACTGCAGAGTACAGACCTCCTCTGGTATTAACATCCGCACAAAAACTGTGCCCCTGGAGCTTCATGGCATGGGGGCCGAATAACTGCATGCCAGCCAAACATCACCAAGCACAATACCAAGCGTCAGATGGAGGGGTGTAAAGCACGTTGGTGTATGCGACCTGTGCAATCGTCTCCCCTTGCATTTCTGTAGCGCCCGGCTGCTATGGGACCCGTGGCACGAGGGCACCCCATAGCCTGGCACATAACATTTAAGGGCCGGGCTGCATGGGCCCCCTCATGCCCGGTGGCGTCGATAGCATCGGGGGGGTTCGGTGCTAGCGACTGCCACATTCACTTGTATCTGCGGAGACACACTCGAATAGCATAGGCTGCGGGCCACGTTAGTTCTGCAGCCTATAAGGCACTGGGACAGACCCTGCGCAGGCCGGCGTGGTGATGTCACTGCATTACGCTGGCCTACACATGTGTCCTGTCCGGAGGCCATGGTGCGCTCCGTCTGTCGCGGGAACAGGCCCGGGTATGTAAATTATTACTTTTTTTTTGGGGGGGGGGGGCTGTGTGGCACTATCTACAACGGGGAGATGTGTATCTAAAACAGGGGGATTGCTGTCTGACAATATCTACAAGGGTGGTGTATGGCACTATACAGAGGGGTGGGCTGTGTGGCCCTATACAGGGGGAAGGCTGTGTGGCACTATCTAGGGGGGTCTTGGCACTATCAACAAGACGGGTGTAGCACTATACGGAGGGGTGGGCTGTTTAGCACTATCTAGGGGTGTCTGACATGATCTACAAGGGGGGCTGTGTGGCACGATCTACAGGGGCTGTGTGTGTGTGGTGCTATCTACAGGGGACACGGTGGCACTATCGATGGGGCACAAAGGGTGCACGGTTACTGATGTGGCACTTTTATTGTGTCGAATACTGAGGGATCATTATTATCATCTGGGGCACTGTGGATTACGAGTTTGTTTAGAGGATGGGGTATAGGTGGGGAGGATGCTAGAAAAGCGAGAAACCAACATCTCTGTGCGTCCAATTCTGCAGAGACTAGTCGTGGCTGGAATAAGTCGTCACAGTGGTCTGGGCCGGATGGAGAAGAAAAAGCAAAGTGAACGACTCTAATTAGAGAAAACATCACCTGTGAGTCACTGGATATAAATGTGCTGTAAATACTTATATTGTATGCAGAGCTCCTGTGTATAGCTGTCATCTACCCCTACATGGTCACTATATGGGGGTAATATTGGTCTTTGTACAGTGGTTTTTATTCAGTAATAGTATGGTGTGGAGGTATTATTCAGTAACAGTATGGGGGTATTATTCAGTCACTATGTGGTTATGGTGTGGTGGTATTATTCAGTAACAGTATTGGGGTATTTTTCAGTCACTATGAGGTTATGGTGTGGCAGTATTATTCAGTAACAGTATGGGGTATTATTCAGTCACTATGTGGTTATGATGTGGTGGTATTATTCAGTAACAGTATGGGGGTATTATTCAGTCACTATGTGGTTATGGTGTGGCGGTATTATTCAGTAACAGTATGGGGATATTATTCAGTCACTATGTGGTTATGGTGTGGTGGTATTATTCAGTAACAGTATGGGGGTATTATTCAGTCACTATGTGGTTATGGTGTGGCGGTATTATTCAGTAACAGTATGGGGATATTATTCAGTCACTATGTGGTTATGGTGTGGCGGTATTATTCAGTAACAGTATGGGGATATTATTCAGTCACTATGTGGTTATGGTGTGGCGGTATTATTCAGTAACAGTATGATGGTATTATTCAGTCACTATGTGGTTATGGTGTGGAGGTATTATTCAGTAACAGTATGGGGGTATTATTCAGTCACTATGTGGTTATGGTGTGGCGGTATTATTCAGTAACAGTATGGGGGTATTATTCAGTCACTATGTGGTTATGGTGTGGTGGTATTATTCAGTAACAGTATGGGGGTATTATTCAGTAACAGTATGGGGGTATAATTCAGTCACTATGTAGTTATGGTGTGGAGGTATTAGTCAGTAACAGTATGGGGGTATTATTCAGTCACTATGTGGTTATGGTGTGGCAGTATTATTCAGTAACAGTATAGTGGTATTATTCAGTCACTATGTGGTTATGGTGTGGTGGTATTATTCAGTAACAGTATGGGGATATTATTCAGTCACTATGTGGTCATGGTGTGGAGGTATTATTCAGTAACAGTATGGGGGTATTATTCAGTCACTATGTGGTTATGCTGTGGTGATATTATTCAGTAACAGTATGGGGGTATTATTCGGTCACTATGTGGTTATGGTGTGGAGGTATTATTCAGTAACAGTATGGGGGTATTATTCAGTCACTATGTGGTTATGGTGTGGAGGTATTATTCAGTAACAGTATGGGGGTATTATTCACTCACTATGTGGTTATGGTGTGGCGGTATTATTCAGTAACAGTATGGGGGTATTATTCAGTCACTATGTGGTTATGGTGTGGTGGTATTATTCAGTAACAGTATGGGGGTATTATTCAGTCACTATGTGGTTATGTTGTGGTGGTATTATTCAGTAACAGTATGGGGGTATTATTCAGTCACTATGTGGTTATGATGTGGGGGTATCATTCAGTAACTGTATGGGGGTATTATTCAGTCACTATGTGGTTATGGTGTGGCGGTATTATTCAGTAACAGTATGGGGGTATTATTCAGTCACTATGTGGTTATGGTGTGGAGGTATTATTCAGTAACAATATGGTGGTATTATTCAGTCACTATGTGGTTATGGTGTGGTGGTATTATTCAGTAACAGTATGGGGGTATTATTCAGTCACTATGTGGTTATGTTGTGGTGGTATTATTCAGTAACAGTATGGGGTTATTATTCAGTCACTATGAGGTTATGGTGTGGCGGTATTATTCAGTAACAGTATGGGGGTATTATTCAGTCACTATGTGGTTATGGTGTGGAGGTATTATTCAGTAACAGTATGGGGGTATTATTCAGTCACTATGTGGTTATGATGTGGGGGTATTATTCAGTAACTGTATGGGGGTATTATTCAGTCACTATGTGGTTATGGTGTGGCGGTATTATTCAGTAACAGTATGGGGGTATTATTCAGTCACTATGTGGTTATGGTGTGGTGGTATTATTCAGTAACAGTATGGGGGTATTATTCAGTCACTATGTAGTTATGGTGTGGTGGTATTATTCAGTAACAGTATGGGGGTATTATTCAGTCACTATGTGGTTATGGTGTGGCGGTATTAGTCAGTAACAGTATGGGGGTATTATTCAGTCACTATGTGGTTATGTTGTGGTGGTATTATTCAGTAACAGTATGGGGGTATTATTCAGTCACTATGTGGTGATGGTGTGGAGGTATTATTCAGTAACAGTATGGCGGTATTATTCAGTCACTATGTGGTTATGGTGTGGCGGTATTATTCAGTATCAGTATGGGGGTATTAGTCAGTCACTATGTAGTTATGGTGTGGAGGTATTAGTCAGTAACAGTATGGGGGTATTATTCAGTCACTATGTGGTTATGGTGTGGCAGTATTATTCAGTAACAGTATGGGGGTATTATTCAGTCACTATGTGGTTATGGTGTGGCGGTATTATTCAGTAACAGTATGGGGGTATTATTCAGTCACTATGTGGTTATGGTGTGGAGGTATTATTCAGTAACAGTATGGGGGTATTATTCAGTCACTATGTGGCTATGGTGTGGTGGTATTAGTCAGTAACAGTATGGTGGTATTATTCAGTCACTATGTGGTTATGGTGTGGTGGTATTATTCAGTAACTGTACGGGGGTATTATTCAGTCACTATGTGGTTATGGTGTGGTGGTATTATTCAGTAACAGTATAGTGGTATTATTCAGTCACTATGTGGTTATGGTGTGGTGGTATTATTCAGTAACAGTATGGGGATATTATTCAGTCACTATGTGGTCATGGTGTGGAGGTATTATTCAGTAACAGTATGGGGGTATTATTCGGTCACTATGTGGTTATGGTGTGGAGGTATTATTCAGTAACAGTATGGGGGTATTATTCAGTCACTATGTGGTTATGGTGTGGAGGTATTATTCAGTAACAGTATGGGGGTATTATTCACTCACTATGTGGTTATGGTGTGGCGGTATTATTCAGTAACAGTATGGGGGTATTATTCAGTCACTATGTGGTTATGGTGTGGTGGTATTATTCAGTAACAGTATGGGGGTATTATTCAGTCACTATGTGGTTATGTTGTGGTGGTATTATTCAGTAACAGTATGGGGGTATTATTCAGTCACTATGTGGTTATGATGTGGGGGTATCATTCAGTAACTGTATGGGGGTATTATTCAGTCACTATGTGGTTATGGTGTGGCGGTATTATTCAGTAACAGTATGGGGGTATTATTCAGTCACTATGTGGTTATGGTGTGGAGGTATTATTCAGTAACAATATGGTGGTATTATTCAGTCACTATGTGGTTATGGTGTGGTGGTATTATTCAGTAACAGTATGGGGGTATTATTCAGTCACTATGTGGTTATGTTGTGGTGGTATTATTCAGTAACAGTATGGGGTTATTATTCAGTCACTATGAGGTTATGGTGTGGCGGTATTATTCAGTAACAGTATGGGGGTATTATTCAGTCACTATGTGGTTATGGTGTGGAGGTATTATTCAGTAACAGTATGGGGGTATTATTCAGTCACTATGTGGTTATGATGTGGGGGTATTATTCAGTAACTGTATGGGGGTATTATTCAGTCACTATGTGGTTATGGTGTGGCGGTATTATTCAGTAACAGTATGGGGGTATTATTCAGTCACTATGTGGTTATGGTGTGGTGGTATTATTCAGTAACAGTATTGGGGTATTATTCAGTCACTATGTAGTTATGGTGTGGTGGTATTATTCAGTAACAGTATGGGGGTATTATTCAGTCACTATGTGGTTATGGTGTGGCGGTATTAGTCAGTAACAGTATGGGGGTATTATTCAGTCACTATGTGGTTATGTTGTGGTGGTATTATTCAGTAACAGTATGGGGGTATTATTCAGTCACTATGTGGTGATGGTGTGGAGGTATTATTCAGTAACAGTATGGCGGTATTATTCAGTCACTATGTGGTTATGGTGTGGCGGTATTATTCAGTATCAGTATGTGGGTATTATTCACTCACTATGTGGTTATGGTGTGGCGGTATTATTCAGTAACAGTATGGGGGTATTATTCAGTCACTATGTGGTTATGTTGTGGTGGTATTATTCAGTAACAGTATGGGGGTATTATTCAGTCACTATGTGGTGATGGTGTGGTGGTATTATTCAGTAACAGTATTGGGGTATTATTCACTCACTATGTGATTATGGTGTGGAGGTATTATTCAGTAACAGTATGGGGGTATTATTCAGTCACTATGTGGTTATGGTGTGGTGGTATTATTCAGTAACAGTATGGGGGTATTATTCAGTCACTATGTGGTTATGGTGTGGTGGTATTATTCAGTAACAGTATGTTGGCATTATTCAGTCACTATGTGGTTATGTTGTGGTGGTATTATTCAGTAACAGTATGGGGGTATTATTCAGTCACTATGTGGTTATGGTGTGGTGGTATTATTCAGTAACAGTATGGTGGCATTATTCAGTCACTATATGGTTATGTTGTGGTGGTATTATTCAGTAACAGTATGGGGGTATTATTCAGTCACTATGTGGTTATGGTGTGGAGGTATTATTCAGTAACAGTATGGGGGTATTAGTCAGTCACTATGTGGTTATGGTGTGGTGGTATTATTCAGTAACAGTATGGGGGTATTATTCAGTCACTATGTGGTTATGGCGTGGTGGTATTATTCAGTAACAGTATGGGGGTATTATTCAGTCACTATGTGGCTATGGTATGGGGGTATTATTCAGTAACAGTATGGGGGTATTATTCAGTCACTATGTGGTGATGGTGTGGTGGTATTATTCAGTAACAGTATGGGGGTATTATTCAGTCACTATGTGGTTATGGTGTGGAGGTATTATTCAGTAACAGTATGGGGGTATTATTCAGTCACTATGTGGTTATGATGTGGCGGTATTATTCAGTAACAGTATGGGGGTATTATTCAGTCACTGTGTGGTTATGGTGTGGTGGTATCAGTCAGTAACAGTATGGGGGTATTATTCAGTCACTATGTGGTTATGTTGTGGTGGTATTATTCAGTAACAGTATGGGGGTATTATTCAGTCACTATGTGGTGATGGTGTGGTGGTATTATTCAGTAACAGTATGGGGGTATTATTCGGTCACTATGTGGTTATGGTGTGGAGGTATTATTCAGTAACAGTATGGGGGTATTATTCGGTCACTATGTGGTTATGGTGTGGTGGTATTATTCAGTAACAGTATGGGGGTATTATTCAGTCACTATGTGGTTATGGTGGGCGGTATTATTCAGTAACAGTATGGGGGTATTATTCAGTCACTATGTGGTTATGTTGTGGTGGTATTATTCAGTAACAGTATGGGGGTATTATTCGGTCACTATGTGGTTATGGTGTGGAGGTATTATTCAGTAACAGTATGGGGGTATTATTCAGTCACTATGTGGTTATGGTGTGGTGGTATTATTCAGTAACAGTATGGTGGTATTAGTCAGTCACTATGTGGTTATGGTGTGACAGTATTATTCAGTAACAGTATGGGGGTATTATTCAGTCACTATGTGGTTATGGTGTGGTGGTATTATTCAGTAACAGTATGGGGTATTATTCAGTCACTATGTAGTTATGGTGTGGTGGTATTATTCAGTAACAGTATGGGGGTATTATTCAGTCACTATGTGGTTATGGTGTGGAGGTATTATTCAGTAACAGTATGGGGGTATTATTCAGTCACTATGTGGTTATGTTGTGGTGGTATTATTCAGTAACAGTATGGGGGTATTATTCAGTCACTATGTGGTTATGGTGGGCGGTATTATTCAGTAACAGTATGGGGGTATTATTCAGTCACTATGTGGTTATGGTGTGGCGGTATTATTCAGTAACAGTTTGGGGTTTATTCAGTCACTATGTGGTTATGGTGTGGTGGTATTATTCAGTAACAGTATGGGGGTATTATTCAGTCACTATGTGGTTATGGTGTGGTGTATTATTCAGTAACAGTATGGGGGTATTATTCAGTCACTATGTGGTTATGGTGTGGCGGTATTATTCAGTAACAGTATGGGGGTATTATTCAGTCACTATGTGGTTATGGTGGGCGGTATTATTCAGTAACAGTATGGGGGTATTATTCAGTCACTATGTGGTTATGTTGTGGTGGTATTATTCAGTAACAGTATGGGGGTATTATTCAGTCACTATGTGGTTATGTTGTGGTGGTATTATTCAGTAACAGTATGGGGGTATTATTCAGTCACTATGAGGTTATGGTGTGGAGGTATTATTCAGTAACAGTATGGGGGTATTATTCAGTCACTATGTGGTTATGGTGTGGGGGTATTATTCAATAATAGTATGAGGGTATTATTCAGTCACTATGTGGTTATGGTGTGGTGGTATTATTCAGTAACAGTATGGGGGTATTATTCAGTCACTATGTGGTTATTGTGTGGCGGTATTATTCAGTAACAGTATGGGGGTATTATTCAGTCACTATGTGGTTATGGTGTGGTGGTATTATTCAGTAACAGTATGGGGGTATTATTCAGTCACTATGTGGTTATGGTGGGCGGTATTATTCAGTAACAGTATGGGGGTATTATTCAGTCACTATGTGGTTATGTTGTGGTGGTATTATTCAGTAACAGTATGGGGGTATTATTCAGTCACTATGTGGTTATGGTGTGGCGGTATTAGTCAGTAACAGTATGGGGTTTATTCAGTCACTATGTGGTCATGGTGTGGAGGTATTATTCAGTAACAGTATGGTGGTATTATTCAGTCACTATGTGGTTATGGTGTGGCGGTATTATTCAGTAACAGTATGGGGGTATTATTCAGTCACTATGTGGTTATGGTGTGGTGGTATTATTCAGTAACAGTATGGGGATATTATTCAGTCAGTAGGTGGTTATGGTGTGGCGGTATTATTCAGTAACAGTATGGGGGTATTATTCAGTCACTATGTGGTTATGGTGTGGTGGTATTATTCAGTAACAGTATGGTGGTATTATTCAGTCACTATGTGGTTATGGTGTGGGGGTATTATTCAGTAACAGTATGGGGGTATTATTCAGTCACTATGTGGTTATGGTGTGGTGTTATTATTCAGTAACAGTATGGTGGTATTATTCAGTCACTTTGTGGTTATGGTGTGGCGGTATTATTCAGTAACAGTATGGGGGTATTATTCAGTCACTATGTGGTTATGGTGTGGAGGTATTATTCAGTATCAGTATGGGGGTATTATTGAGTCACTATGTGGTTATGGTGGTGGTGGTATTAGTCAGTAACAGTATGGGGGTATTATTCAGTCACTATGTGGTTATGGTGGTGGTGGTATTAGTCAGTAACAGTATGGGGGTATTATTCAGTCACTATGTGGTTATGGTGTGGAGGTATTATTCAGTAACAGTATGGGGGTATTATTCAGTCACTATGTGGTTATGGTGTGGCGGTATTATTCAGTAACAGTATGGGGGTATTATTCAGTCACTATGTGGTTATGGTGTGGTGGTATTATTCAGTAACAGTATGGGGGTATTATTCAGTCACTATGTGGTTATGGTGTGGTGGTATTATTCAGTAACAGTATGGTGGTATTATTCAGTCACTATGTGGTTATGGTGTGGGGGTATTATTCAGTAACAGTATGGGGGTATTATTCAATCACTATGTTGTTATGGTGTGGGGGTATTATTCAGTAACAGTATGGGGGGTATTATTCAGTCACTATGTGGTTATGGTGTGGGGGTATTATTCAGTAACAGTATGGGGGTATTATTCAGTCACTATGTGGTTATGGTGTGGTGTTATTATTCAGTAACAGTATGGTGGTATTATTCAGTCACTTTGTGGTTATGGTGTGGCGGTATTATTCAGTAACAGTATGGGGGTATTATTCAGTCACTATGTGGTTATGGTGTGGAGGTATTATTCAGTATCAGTATGGGGGTATTATTGAGTCACTATGTGGTTATGGTGGTGGTGGTATTAGTCAGTAACAGTATGGGGGTATTATTCAGTCACTATGTGGTTATGGTGGTGGTGGTATTAGTCAGTAACAGTATGGGGGTATTATTCAGTCACTATGTGGTTATGGTGTGGAGGTATTATTCAGTAACAGTATGGGGGTATTATTCAGTCACTATGTGGTTATGGTGTGGTGGTATTATTCAGTAACAGTATGGGGGTATTATTCAGTCACTATGTGGTTATGGTGTGGTGGTATTATTCAGTAACAGTATGGTGGTATTATTCAGTCACTATGTGGTTATGGTGTGGGGGTATTATTCAGTAACAGTATGGGGGTATTATTCAATCACTATGTGGTTATGGTGTGGGGGTATTATTCAGTAACAGTATGGGGGGTATTATTCAGTCACTATGTGGTTATGGTGTGGGGGTATTATTCAGTAACAGTATGGGGGTATTATTCAGTCACTATGTGGTTATGGTGTGGGGGTATTATTCAGTAACAGTATGGGGGTATTATTCAGTCACTATGTGGTTATGATGTGGCGGTATTATTCAGTAACAGTATGGGGTATTATTCAGTCACTATGTGGTCATGGTGTGGCGGTATTATTCAGTATCAGTATGGTGGTATTATTCAGTCACTATGTGGTTATGGTGTGGAGGTATTATTCAGTAACAGTATGGGGTATTATTCAGTCACTATGTGGTTATGGTGTGGCGGTATTAGTCAGTAACAGTATGGGGGTATTATTCAGTCACTATGTGGTTATGATGTGGTGGTATTATTCAGTAACAGTATTGGGGTATTATTCAGTCACTATGTGGTTATGATGTGGTGGTATTATTCAGTAACAGTATGGGGGTATTATTCAGTCACTATGTGGTTATGGTGTGGCAGTATTATTCAGTAACAGTATGGGGGTATTATTCAGTCACTATGTGGTTATGGTGTGGCGGTATTATTCAGTAACAGTACGGGGTATTATTCAGTCACTATGTGGTTATGGTGTGGGGGTATTATTCAGTAACAGTATGGGGGTATTATTCAGTCACTATGTGGTTATGGTGTGGCAGTATTATTCAGTAACAGTATGGGGGTATTATTCAGTCACTATGTGGTTATGGTGTGGCAGTATTATTCAGTAACACTATGGGGGGTATTATTCAGTCACTATGTGGTTATGGTGTGGAGGTATTATTCAGTATCATTATGGGGGTATTATTCAGTCACTATGTGGTTATGGTGTGGTGGTATTATTCAGTAACAGTATGGCAGTATTATTCATTCACTATTTAGTTATGGTGTGGAGGTATTATTCAGTAACAGTATGGGGGTATTATTCAGTCACTATGTGGTCATGGTGTGGTGGTATTATTCAGTAACAGTATGGGGTTATTATTCAGTCACTATGTAGTTATGGTGTGGTGGTATTATTCAGTAACAGTATGGGGGTATTATTCAGTCACTATGTGGTTATGGTGTGGCGGTATTCAGTAACAGTATGGTGGTATTATTCAGTCACTATGTGGTGATGGTGTGGCAGTATTATTCAGTAACAGTATGGGGGTATTATTCAGTCACTATGTAGTTATAGTGTGGCGGTATTATTCAGTAACAGTATGGGGGTATTATTCAGTCACTATGTGGTTATGGTGTGGTGGTATTATTCAGTAACAGTATGGTGGTATTATTCAGTCACTATGTGGTTATGGTGTGGCGGTATTAGTCAGTAACAGTATGGGGGTATTATTCAGTCACTATGTGGTTATGGTGTGGCGGTATTCAGTAACAGTATGGAGGTATTATTCAGTAACAGTATGGGGGTATTATTCAGTCACTATGTGGTTATGGTGTGGTGGTATTACTCAGTAACAGTATGAGGGTATTATTCAGTAACAGTATGGTGGTATTATTCAGTCACTATGTGGTTATGGTGTGGCGGTATTATTCAGTAATAGTATGGAGGTATTATTCAGTCACTATGTGGTTATGGTGTAGCGGTATTCAGTAACACTATGGTGGTATTATTCAGTCACTATGTGGTTATGGTGTGGTGGTATTATTCAGTAACAGTATGGTGGTATTATTCAGTCACTATGTGGTTATGGTGTGGCAGTATTATTCAGTAACCGTATGGGGGTATTATTCAGTCACTATGTGGTTATGGTGTGGGGGTATTATTCAGTAACAGTATGGTGGTATTATTCAGTCACTATGTGGTTATGGTGTGGCGGTATTAGTCAGTAACAGTATGGGGGTATTATTTAGTCACTGTGGTTATGGTGTGGTGGTATTATTCAGTAACAGTATGGGGGTATTATTCAGTCACTATGTGGTTATGGTGTGGAGGTATTATTCAGTACAGTATGGTGGTATTATTCAGTCACTGTGGTTATGGTGTGGTGGTATTATTCAGTAACAGTATGGGGGTATTATTCAGTCACTATGTGGTTATAATGTGGTGGCATTATTCATTAACTGTATGGGGGTATTATTCAGTCACTATGTGGTTATTGTGTGGCGGTATTATTCAGTAACAGTATGGTGGTATTATTCAGTCACTATGTGGTTATGGTGTGGTGGTATTATTCAGTAACAGTACGGGGTATTATTCAGTCACTATGTGGTTATGGTGTGGGGGTATTATTCAGTAACAGTACGGGGGTATTATTCAGTCACTATGTGGTTATGATGTGGCGGTATTATTCAGTAACTGTTTGGGGTTATTATTCAGTCACTATGTGGATATGGTGTGGCGGTATTATTCAGTAACAGTATGGGGGTATTATTCAGTCACTATGTGGTTATGGTGTGGCAGTATTACTCAGTAACAGTATGGGGGTATTATTCAGTCACTATGTGGTTTTGGTGTGGTGGTATTATTCAGTAACAGTATGGGGTATTATTCAGTCACTATGTGGTTATGGTGTGGCGGTATTATTCAGTAACAGTACGGGGGTATTATTCAGTCACTATGTGGTTATGGTGTGGCGGTATTATTCAGTAACAGTATGGGGGTATTATTCAGTCACTATGAGGTTATGGTGTGGTGGTATTAGTCAGTAACAGTATGGGAGGTATTATTCAGTCACTATGTGGTTATGGTGTAGCTGTATTATTCAGTAACAGTATGGGGGTATTATTCAGTCACTGTGTGGTTATGGTGTGGAGGTATTATTCAGTAACAGTATGGGGGTATTATTCAGTCACTATGTGGTTATGGTGTGGAGGTAATATTCAGTAACAGTATGGGGGTATTATTCAGTCACTATGTGGTTATGGTGTGGAGGTATTATTCAGTAACAGTATGGGGGTATTATTCAGTAACAGTATGGTGGTATTATTCAGTCACTATGTGGTTATGGTGTGGAGGTATTATTCAGTAACTATGGTGGTATTATTCAGTCACTATGAGGTTATAGTGTGGAGGTATTATTCAGTAACAGTATAGGGGTATTATTCAGTAACAGTATGGGGGTATTATTTAGTCACTATGTGGTTATGGTGTGGTGGTATTATTAAGTAATAGTATGGGGGTATTATTCAGTCACTATGTAGTTATGGTGTGGCGGTATTATTCAGTAACAGTATGGGAGTATTATTCAGTCACTATGTGGTTATGGTGTGGCGGTATTATTCAGTAACAGTATGGGGGTATTATTCACTCACTATGTGGTTATGGTGTGGTGGTATTATTCAGTAACAGTATGGGGGTATTATTCAGTCACTATGTGGTTATGGTGTGGCGGTATTATTCAGTAACAGTATGGGGGTATTATTCACTCACTATGTGGTTATGGTGTGGTGGTATTATTCAGTAACAGTATGGGGGTATTATTCAGTCACTATGTGGTTATGGTGTGGCGGTATTATTCAGTAACAGTATGGGGGTATTATTCACTCACTATGTGGTTATGGTGTGGTGGTATTAGTCAGTAACAGTATGGGGGTATTATTCAGTCACTATGTGGTTATGGTGTGGCGGTATTATTCAGTAACAGTATGGGGGTATTATTCAGTCACTATGTGGTTATGGTGTGGAGGTATTATTCAGTATCAGTATGGGGGTATTATTCAGTCACTACGTGGTTATGGTGTGGTGGTATTATTCAGTAACAGTATGGTGGTATTATTCAGTCACTATGTGGTTATGGTGTGGCAGTATTATTCAGTATCAGTATGGGGGTATTATTCAGTCACTATGTGGTTATGGTGTGGTGGTATTATTCAGTAACAGTATGGGGGTATTATTCAGTCACTATGTGGTTATAGTGTGGCGGTATTATTCAGTAACAGTATGGGGATATTATTCAGTCAGTAGGTGGTTATGGTGTGGGGGTATTATTCAATAATAGTATGAGGGTATTATTCAGTCACTATGTGGTTATGGTGTGGTGGTATTATTCAGTAACAGTATGGGGGTATTATTCAGTCACTATGTGGTTATTGTGTGGCGGTATTATTCAGTAACAGTATGGGGGTATTATTCAGTCACTATGTGGTTATGGTGTGGTGGTATTATTCAGTAACAGTATGGGGGTATTATTCAGTCACTATGTGGTTATGGTGGGCGGTATTATTCAGTAACAGTATGGGGGTATTATTCAGTCACTATGTGGTTATGTTGTGGTGGTATTATTCAGTAACAGTATGGGGGTATTATTCAGTCACTATGTGGTTATGGTGTGGCGGTATTAGTCAGTAACAGTATGGGGTTTATTCAGTCACTATGTGGTCATGGTGTGGAGGTATTATTCAGTAACAGTATGGTGGTATTATTCAGTCACTATGTGGTTATGGTGTGGCGGTATTATTCAGTAACAGTATGGGGGTATTATTCAGTCACTATGTGGTTATGGTGTGGTGGTATTATTCAGTAACAGTATGGTGGTATTATTCAGTCACTATGTGGTTATGGTGTGGGGGTATTATTCAGTAACAGTATGGGGGTATTATTCAGTCACTATGTGGTTATGGTGTGGTGTTATTATTCAGTAACAGTATGGTGGTATTATTCAGTCACTTTGTGGTTATGGTGTGGCGGTATTATTCAGTAACAGTATGGGGGTATTATTCAGTCACTATGTGGTTATGGTGTGGAGGTATTATTCAGTATCAGTATGGGGGTATTATTGAGTCACTATGTGGTTATGGTGGTGGTGGTATTAGTCAGTAACAGTATGGGGGTATTATTCAGTCACTATGTGGTTATGGTGGTGGTGGTATTAGTCAGTAACAGTATGGGGGTATTATTCAGTCACTATGTGGTTATGGTGTGGAGGTATTATTCAGTAACAGTATGGGGGTATTATTCAGTCACTATGTGCTTATGGTGTGGCGGTATTATTCAGTAACAGTATGGGGGTATTATTCAGTCACTATGTGGTTATGGTGTGGTGGTATTATTCAGTAACAGTATGGGGGTATTATTCAGTCACTATGTGGTTATGGTGTGGTGGTATTATTCAGTAACAGTATGGTGGTATTATTCAGTCACTATGTGGTTATGGTGTGGGGGTATTATTCAGTAACAGTATGGGGGTATTATTCAATCACTATGTGGTTATGGTGTGGGGGTATTATTCAGTAACAGTATGGGGGGTATTATTCAGTCACTATGTGGTTATGGTGTGGGGGTATTATTCAGTAACAGTATGGGGGTATTATTCAGTCACTATGTGGTTATGGTGTGGGGGTATTATTCAGTAACAGTATGGGGGTATTATTCAGTCACTATGTGGTTATGATGTGGCGGTATTATTCAGTAACAGTATGGGGTATTATTCAGTCACTATGTGGTCATGGTGTGGCGGTATTATTCAGTATCAGTATGGTGGTATTATTCAGTCACTATGTGGTTATGGTGTGGAGGTATTATTCAGTAACAGTATGGGGTATTATTCAGTCACTATGTGGTTATGGTGTGGCGGTATTAGTCAGTAACAGTATGGGGGTATTATTCAGTCACTATGTGGTTATGATGTGGTGGTATTATTCAGTAACAGTATTGGGGTATTATTCAGTCACTATGTGGTTATGATGTGGTGGTATTATTCAGTAACAGTATGGGGGTATTATTCAGTCACTATGTGGTTATGGTGTGGCAGTATTATTCAGTAACAGTATGGGGGTATTATTCAGTCACTATGTGGTTATGGTGTGGCGGTATTATTCAGTAACAGTACGGGGTATTATTCAGTCACTATGTGGTTATGGTGTGGGGGTATTATTCAGTAACAGTATGGGGGTATTATTCAGTCACTATGTGGTTATGGTGTGGCAGTATTATTCAGTAACAGTATGGGGGTATTATTCAGTCACTATGTGGTTATGGTGTGGCAGTATTATTCAGTAACACTATGGGGGGTATTATTCAGTCACTATGTGGTTATGGTGTGGAGGTATTATTCAGTATCATTATGGGGGTATTATTCAGTCACTATGTGGTTATGGTGTGGTGGTATTATTCAGTAACAGTATGGCAGTATTATTCATTCACTATTTAGTTATGGTGTGGAGGTATTATTCAGTAACAGTATGGGGGTATTATTCAGTCACTATGTGGTCATGGTGTGGTGGTATTATTCAGTAACAGTATGGGGTTATTATTCAGTCACTATGTAGTTATGGTGTGGTGGTATTATTCAGTAACAGTATGGGGGTATTATTCAGTCACTATGTGGTTATGGTGTGGCGGTATTCAGTAACAGTATGGTGGTATTATTCAGTCACTATGTGGTGATGGTGTGGCAGTATTATTCAGTAACAGTATGGGGGTATTATTCAGTCACTATGTAGTTATAGTGTGGCGGTATTATTCAGTAACAGTATGGGGGTATTATTCAGTCACTATGTGGTTATGGTGTGGTGGTATTATTCAGTAACAGTATGGTGGTATTATTCAGTCACTATGTGGTTATGGTGTGGCGGTATTAGTCAGTAACAGTATGGGGGTATTATTCAGTCACTATGTGGTTATGGTGTGGCGGTATTCAGTAACAGTATGGAGGTATTATTCAGTAACAGTATGGGGGTATTATTCAGTCACTATGTGGTTATGGTGTGGTGGTATTACTCAGTAACAGTATGAGGGTATTATTCAGTAACAGTATGGTGGTATTATTCAGTCACTATGTGGTTATGGTGTGGCGGTATTATTCAGTAATAGTATGGAGGTATTATTCAGTCACTATGTGGTTATGGTGTAGCGGTATTCAGTAACACTATGGTGGTATTATTCAGTCACTATGTGGTTATGGTGTGGTGGTATTATTCAGTAACAGTATGGTGGTATTATTCAGTCACTATGTGGTTATGGTGTGGCAGTATTATTCAGTAACAGTATGGGGGTATTATTCAGTCACTATGTGGTTATGGTGTGGGGGTATTATTCAGTAACAGTATGGTGGTATTATTCAGTCACTATGTGGTTATGGTGTGGCGGTATTAGTCAGTAACAGTATGGGGGTATTATTTAGTCACTGTGGTTATGGTGTGGTGGTATTATTCAGTAACAGTATGGGGGTATTATTCAGTCACTATGTGGTTATGGTGTGGAGGTATTATTCAGTACAGTATGGTGGTATTATTCAGTCACTGTGGTTATGGTGTGGTGGTATTATTCAGTAACAGTATGGGGGTATTATTCAGTCACTATGTGGTTATAATGTGGTGGCATTATTCATTAACTGTATGGGGGTATTATTCAGTCACTATGTGGTTATTGTGTGGCGGTATTATTCAGTAACAGTATGGTGGTATTATTCAGTCACTATGTGGTTATGGTGTGGTGGTATTATTCAGTAACAGTACGGGGTATTATTCAGTCACTATGTGGTTATGGTGTGGGGGTATTATTCAGTAACAGTACGGGGGTATTATTCAGTCACTATGTGGTTATGATGTGGCGGTATTATTCAGTAACTGTTTGGGGTTATTATTCAGTCACTATGTGGATATGGTGTGGCGGTATTATTCAGTAACAGTATGGGGGTATTATTCAGTCACTATGTGGTTATGGTGTGGCAGTATTACTCAGTAACAGTATGGGGGTATTATTCAGTCACTATGTGGTTTTGGTGTGGTGGTATTATTCAGTAACAGTATGGGGTATTATTCAGTCACTATGTGGTTATGGTGTGGCGGTATTATTCAGTAACAGTACGGGGGTATTATTCAGTCACTATGTGGTTATGGTGTGGCGGTATTATTCAGTAACAGTATGGGGGTATTATTCAGTCACTATGAGGTTATGGTGTGGTGGTATTAGTCAGTAACAGTATGGGAGGTATTATTCAGTCACTATGTGGTTATGGTGTAGCTGTATTATTCAGTAACAGTATGGGGGTATTATTCAGTCACTGTGTGGTTATGGTGTGGAGGTATTATTCAGTAACAGTATGGGGGTATTATTCAGTCACTATGTGGTTATGGTGTGGAGGTAATATTCAGTAACAGTATGGGGGTATTATTCAGTCACTATGTGGTTATGGTGTGGAGGTATTATTCAGTAACAGTATGGGGGTATTATTCAGTAACAGTATGGTGGTATTATTCAGTCACTATGTGGTTATGGTGTGGAGGTATTATTCAGTAACTATGGTGGTATTATTCAGTCACTATGAGGTTATAGTGTGGAGGTATTATTCAGTAACAGTATAGGGGTATTATTCAGTAACAGTATGGGGGTATTATTTAGTCACTATGTGGTTATGGTGTGGTGGTATTATTAAGTAATAGTATGGGGGTATTATTCAGTCACTATGTAGTTATAGGGTGGCGGTATTATTCAGTAACAGTATGGGAGTATTATTCAGTCACTATGTGGTTATGGTGTGGCGGTATTATTCAGTAACAGTATGGGGGTATTATTCACTCACTATGTGGTTATGGTGTGGTGGTATTATTCAGTAACAGTATGGGGGTATTATTCAGTCACTATGTGGTTATGGTGTGGCGGTATTATTCAGTAACAGTATGGGGGTATTATTCACTCACTATGTGGTTATGGTGTGGTGGTATTATTCAGTAACAGTATGGGGGTATTATTCAGTCACTATGTGGTTATGGTGTGGCGGTATTATTCAGTAACAGTATGGGGGTATTATTCACTCACTATGTGGTTATGGTGTGGTGGTATTAGTCAGTAACAGTATGGGGGTATTATTCAGTCACTATGTGGTTATGGTGTGGCGGTATTATTCAGTAACAGTATGGGGGTATTATTCAGTCACTATGTGGTTATGGTGTGGAGGTATTATTCAGTATCAGTATGGGGGTATTATTCAGTCACTACGTGGTTATGGTGTGGTGGTATTATTCAGTAACAGTATGGTGGTATTATTCAGTCACTATGTGGTTATGGTGTGGCAGTATTATTCAGTATCAGTATGGGGGTATTATTCAGTCACTATGTGGTTATGGTGTGGTGGTATTATTCAGTAACAGTATGGGGGTATTATTCAGTCACTATGTGGTTATAGTGTGGCGGTATTATTCAGTAACAGTATGGGGATATTATTCAGTGACTATGTGGTCATGGTGTGGAGGTATTAGTCAGTAACAGTATGGGGGTATTATTCAGTCACTATGTGGTTATGGTGTAGCTGTATTATTCAGTAACAGTATGGGGGTATTATTCAGTCACTATGTGGTTATGGTGTGGCGGTATTATTCAGTAACAGTATGGGGGTATTATTCACTCACTATGTGGTTATGGTGTAGCTGTATTATTCAGTAACAGTATGGGGGTATTTTTCAGTCACTATGTGGTTATGGTGTGGCGGTATTATTCAGTAATAGTATGGAGGTATTATTCAGTCACTATGTGGTCATGGTGTGGTGGTATTATTCAGTAACAGTATGGGGGTATTATTCAGTCACTACGTGGTTATGGTGTGGTGGTATTATTCAGTAACAGTATGGGGGTATTCAGTCACTATGTGGTTATGGTGTGGCAGTATTATTCAGTAACAGTATGGGGGTATTATTCAGTCACTATGTGGTCATGGTGTGAAGATATTAGTCAGTAACAGTATGGGGGTATTATTCAGTCACTATGTGGTTATGGTGTAGCTGTATTATTCAGTAACAGTATGGGGGTATTTTTCAGTCACTATGTGGTTATGGTGTGGAGGTATTATTCAGTAACAGTATGGGGGTATTATTCAGTCACTATGTGGTTATGGTGTGGCAGTGTTATTCAGTAACAGTATGGGTTTATTATTCAGTCAGTATGTGCTTATGGTGTGGAGGTATTATTCAGTAACAGTATGGGGGTATTATTATGGTGTGGCGGTATTATTCAGTAACAGTATGGGGGTATTATTCAGTCGCTATATGGTTATGGTGTGACGGTATTATTTAGTAACAGCATGGGGGTATTATTCAGTCACTATGAGGTTATGGTGTGGCAGTATTATTCAGTAACAGTATGGGGATATTATTCAGTCACTATGTGGTTATGGTGTGGAGGTATTATTCAGTAACAGTATGGGGGTATTATTCAGTCACTATGTGGATATGGTGTGGCGGTATTATTCAGTAACAGTATGGGGGTATTATTCAGTCACTATGTGGTTATGATGTGGCGGTATTATTTAGTAACATTATGGGGGTATTATTCAGTCACTATGTGGATATGGTGTGGCGGTATTATTCAGTAACAGTATGGGGGTATTATTCAGTCACTATGTGGTTATAGTGTGGCAGTATTATTCAGTAACAGTATGGGGTTATTATGCAGTCACTATGTGGTTATGGTGTGGCGGTATTATTCAGTAACAGTATGGGGGTATTATTCAGGGTCTATGTGGTTATGGTGTGGTGGTATTATTCAGTAACAGTATGGGGGTATTATTCAGTCACTATGTGGTTATGGTGTGGTTGTATTATTCAGTAACAGTATGGTGGTATTATTCAGTCACTATGTGGTTATGCTGTGGCGGTATTATTCAGTAACATTATGGGGTATTATTCAGTCACTATGTGGTTATGGTGTGGCGGTATTATTCAGTAACAGTACGGGGGTATTATTCAGTCACTATGTGGTTATGGTGTGGCGGTATTATTCAGTAACAGTATGGGAGAATTATTCAGTCACTATGTGGTTATAGTGTGGTGGTATTATTCAGTAACAGTATGGGGTATTATTCAGTCACTATGTGGTTATGGTGTAGAGGTATTAGTCAGTAACAGTATGGTGGTATTATTCAGTCACTATGTGGTTATGGTGTGGTGGTATTATTCAGTAACAGTATGGGGGTATTATTCAGTCACTATGAGGTTATGGTGTGGTGGTATTAGTCAGTAACAGTATGGGGGGTATTATTCAGTCACTATGTGGTTATGGTGTGGAGTTATTATTAAGTAACAGTATGTGGGTATTATTCAGTCACTATGTGGTTATGGTGTAGCTGTATTATTCAGTAACAGTATGGGGGTATTATTCAGTCACTATGTGGTTATGGTGTGGAGGTAATATTCAGTAACAGTATGGGGGTATTATTCAGTCACTATGTGGTTATGGTGTGGAGGTATTATTCAGTAACAGTATGGGGGTATTATTCAGTAACAGTATGGTGGTATTATTCAGTCACTATGTGGTTATGGTGTGGAGGTATTATTCAGTAACTATGGTGGTATTATTCAGTCACTATGAGGTTATAGTGTGGAGGTATTATTCAGTAACAGTATGGGGGTATTATTCAGTAACAGTATGGGGGTATTATTTAGTCACTATGTGGTTATGGTGTGGTGGTATTATTCAGTAATAGTATGGGGGTATTATTCAGTCACTATGTAGTTATGGTGTGGCGGTATTATTCAGTAACAGTATGGGAGTATTATTCAGTCACTATGTGGTTATGGTGTGGCGGTATTATTCAGTAACAGTATGGGGGTATTATTCACTCACTATGTGGTTATGGTGTGGTGGTATTATTCAGTAACAGTATGGGGGTATTATTCAGTCACTATGTGGTTATGGTGTGGCGGTATTATTCAGTAACAGTATGGGGGTATTATTCACTCACTATGTGGTTATGGTGTGGTGGTATTATTCAATAACAGTATGGGGGTATTATTCAGTCACTATGTGGTTATGGTGTGGCGGTATTATTCAGTAACAGTATGGGGGTATTATTCACTCACTATGTGGTTATGGTGTGGTGGTATTAGTCAGTAACAGTATGGGGGTATTATTCAGTCACTATGTGGTTATGGTGTGGCGGTATTATTCAGTAACAGTATGGGGGTATTATTCAGTCACTATGTGGTTATGTTGTAGAGGTATTATTCAGTAACAGTATGGTGGTATTATTCAGTCACTATGTGGTTATGTTGTGGGGGTATTATTCAGTAACAGTATGGGGGTATTATTCAGTCACTATGTGGTTATGGTGTGGAGGTATTATTCAGTAACAGTATGGGGGTATTATTCAGTCACTATGTGGATATGGTGTGGCGGTATTATTCAGTAACAGTATGGGGGTATTATTCAGTCACTATGTGGTTATGATGTGGCGGTATTATTTAGTAACAGTATGGGGGTATTATTCAGTCACTATGTGGATATGGTGTGGCGGTATTATTCAGTAACAGTATGGGGGTATTATTCAGTCACTATGTGGTTATAGTGTGGCAGTATTATTCAGTAACAGTATTGGGTTATTATGCAGTCACTTTGTGGTTATGGTGTGGCGGTATTATTCAGTAACAGTATGGGGGTATTATTCAGGGTCTATGTGGTTATGGTGTGGTGGTATTATTCAGTAACAGTATGGGAGTATTATTCAGTCACTATGTGGTTATGGTGTGGCAGTATTACTCAGTAACAGTATGGGGGTATTATTCAGTCACTATGTGGTTATGGTGTGGTTGTATTATTCAGTAACAGTATGGTGGTATTATTCAGTCACTATGTGGTTATGCTGTGGCGGTATTATTCAGTAACATTATGGGGTATTATTCAGTCACTATGTGGTTATGGTGTGGCGGTATTATTCAGTAACAGTACGGGGGTATTATTCAGTCACTATGTGGTTATGGTGTGGCGGTATTATTCAGTAACAGTATGGGGGTATTATTCAGTCACTATGAGGTTATGGTGTGGTGGTATTAGTCAGTAACAGTATGGGGGGTATTATTCAGTCACTATGTGGTTATGGTGTGGAGATATTATTCAGTAACAGTATGTGGGTATTATTAAGTCACTATGTGGTTATGGTGTAGCTGTATTATTCAGTAACAGTATGGGGGTATTATTCAGTCACTGTGTGGTTATGGTGTGGAGGTATTATTCAGTAACAGTATGGGGGTATTATTCAGTCACTATGTGGTTATGGTGTGGAGGTATTATTCAGTAACAGTATGGGGGTATTATTCAGTAACAGTATGGGGGTATTATTCAGTCACTATGTGGTTATGGTGTGGTGGTATTATTCAGTAACAGTATGGGGGTATTATTCAGTCACTATGTGGTTATGTTGTAGAGGTATTATTCAGTAACAGTATGGTGGTATTATTCAGTCACTATGTGGTTATGGTGTGGCGGTATTATTCAGTAACAGTATGGGGGTAACAGTATGGGGGTATTATTCAGTCACTATGTGGTTATGGTGTGGTGGTATTATTCAGTAACTGTATGGGGGTATTATTCAGTCACTATGCGATTATGATGTGGAGGTATTATTCAGTAACAGTATGGGGGTATTATTCAGTCACTATGTGGTTATGGTGTAGCTGTATTATTCAGTAACAGTATGGGGGTATTATTCAGTCACTATGTGGTTATGGTGTGGCGGTATTATTCAGTAACAGTATGGGGGTATTATTCACTCACTATGTGGTTATGGTGTAGCTGTATTATTCAGTAACAGTATGGGGGTATTTTTCAGTCACTATGTGGTTATGTTGTGGGGGTATTATTCAGTAACAGTATGGGGGTATTATTCAGTCACTATGTGGTTATGGTGCGGAGGTATTATTCAGTAACAGTATGGGGGTATTATTCACTCACTATGTGGTTATGGTGTGGTGGTATTATTCAGTAACAGTATGGGGGTATTATTCAGTCACTATGTGGTTATGTTGTAGAGGTATTATTCAGTAACAGTATGGTGGTATTATTCAGTCACTATGTGGTTATGTTGTGGGGGTATTATTCAGTAACAGTATGGGGGTATTATTCAGTCACTATGTGGTTATGGTGCGGAGGTATTATTCAGTAACAGTATGGGGGTATTATTATGGTGTGGCGGTATTATTCAGTATCTGTATGGGGGTATTATTCAGTCACTATGTGGATATGGTGTGGCGGTATTATTCAGTAACAGTATGGGGGTATTATTCAGTCACTATGTGGTTATAGTGTGGCAGTATTATTCAGTAACAGTATGTGGTTATTATGCAGTTACTATGTGGTTATGGTGTGGCGGTATTATTCAGTAACAGTATGGAGGTATTATTCAGTCACTATGTGGTTATGGTGTGGTGGTATTATTCAGTAACAGTATGGGGGTATTATTCAGTCACTATGTGGTTATGGTGTGGCAGTATTACTCAGTAACAGTATGGGGGTATTATTCAGTCACTATGTTGTTATGGTGTGGTGGTATTATTCAGTAACAGTATGGTGGTATTATTCAGTCACTATGTGGTTATGGTGTGGCGGTATTATTCAGTAACAGTATGGGGGTATTATTCACTCACTATGTGGTTATGGTGTGGTGGTATTATTCAGTAACAGTATGGGGTTATTATTCAGTCAGTATGTGGTTATGTTGTAGAGGTATTATTCAGTAACAGTATGGTGGTATTATTCAGTCACTATGTGGTTATGTTGTGGGGGTATTATTCAGTAACAGGATGGGGGTAATATTCAGTCACTATGTGGTTATGGTGTGGAGGTATTATTCAGTAACAGTATGGGGGTATTATTATGGTGTGGCGGTATTATTCAGTATCAGTATGGGGGTATTATTCAGTCACTATGTGGATATGTTGTGGCGGTATTATTCAGTAACAGTATGGGGGTATTATTCAGTCACTATGTGGTTATAGTGTGGCAGTATTATTCAGTAACAGTATGGGGTTATTATGAAGTCACTATGTGGTTATGGTGTGGCGGTATTATTCAGTAACAGTATGGAGGTATTATTCAGTCACTATGTGGTTATGGTGTGGTGGTATTATTCAGTAACAGTATGGGGGTATTATTCAGTCACTATGTGGTTATGGTGTGGCAGTATTACTCAGTAACAGTATAGGGGTATTATTCAGTCACTATGTGGTTATAGTGTGGAGGTATTATTCAGTAACAGTATGGGGGTATTATTCAGTCACTATGTGGTTATGGTGTGGCAGTATTACTCAGTAACAGTATGGGGGTATTATTCAGTCACTATATGGTTATGGTGTGGCGGTATTATTCAGTAACAGTATGGGGGTATTATTCAGTCACTATGTGGTTATGGTGTGGTGGTATTATTCAGTAACAGTATGGTGGTATTATTCAGTCACTATGTGGTTATGGTGTGGCGGTATTATTCAGTAACATTATGGGGTATTATTCAGTCACTATGTGGTTATGGTGTGGCGGTATTATTCAGTAACAGTTTGGGGGTATTATTCAGTCACTATGAGGTTATGGTGTGGTGGTATTAGTCAGTAACAGTATGGGGGGTATTATTCAGTAACTATGTGGTTATGGTGTGGAGGTATTATTCAGTAACAGTATGTGGGTATTATTCAGTCACTATGTGGTTATGGTGTGGAGGTATTATTCAGTAACAGCATGGGGGTATTATTCAATCACTATGTGGTTATGGTGTAGCTGTATTATTCAGTAACAGTATGGGGGTATTATTCAGTCACTGTGTGGTTATGGTGTGGAGGTATTATTCAGTAACAGTATGGGGGTATTATTCAGTCACTATGTGGTTATGGTGTGGAGGTATTATTCAGTAACAGTATGGTGGTATTATTCAGTCACTATGAGGTTATAGTGTGGAGGTATTATTCAGTAACAGTATGGGGGTATTATTCAGTAACAGTATGGGGGTATTATTCAGTCACTATGTGGTTATGGTGTGGAGGTATTATTCAGTAACAGTATGGTGGTATTATTCAGTCACTATGAGGTTATAGTGTGGAGGTATTATTCAGTAACAGTATGGGGGTATTATTCAGTAACAGTATGGGGGTATTATTTAGTCACTATGTGGTTATGGTGTGGTGGTATTATTCAGTAATAGTATGGGGGTATTATTCAGTCACTATGTAGTTATGGTGTGGCGGTATTATTCAGTAACAGTATGGGAGTATTATTCAGTCACTATGTGGTTATGGTGTGGCGGTATTATTCAGTAACAGTATGGGGGTATTATTCACTCACTATGTGGTTATGGCGTGGTGGTATTATTCAGTAACAGTATGGGGGTATTATTCAGTCACTATGTGGTTATGGTGTGGCGGTATTATTCAGTAACAGTATGGGGGTATTATTCACTCACTATGTGGTTATGGTGTGGTGGTATTATTCAGTAACAGTATGGGGGTATTATTCAGTCACTATGTGGTTATGTTGTAGAGGTATTATTCAGTAACAGTATGGTGGTATTATTCAGTCACTATGTGGTTATGGTGTGGCGGTATTATTGAGTAACAGTATGGGGGTAACAGTATGGGGGTATTATTCAGTCACTATGTGGTTATGGTGTGGTGGTATTATTCAGTAACTGTATGGGGGTATTATTCAGTCACTATGCGATTATGATGTGGAGGTATTATTCAGTAACAGTATGGGGGTATTATTCAGTCACTATGTGGTTATGGTGTGGTGGTATTATTCAGTAACAGTATGGGGGTATTATTCAGTCACTATGTGGTCATGGTGTGGTGGTATTATTCAGTAACAGTATGGGGGTATTATTCAGTCACTATGAGGTTATGGTGTGGAGGTATTATTCAGTAACAGTATGGTGGTATTATTCAGTCACTATGTGGTTATGGTTTGGAGGTATTATTCAGTAACAGTATGGGGGTATTATTCAGTCACTATAAGGTTATGGTGTGGCGGTATTATTCAGTAACAGTATGGGGTATTATTCAGTCACTATGTGGTCATGGTGTGGAGGTATTATTCAGTAACAGTATGGGGGTATTATTCAGTCACTATGTGGTTATGGTGTGGCGGTATTATTCAGTAACAGTATGGGGGTATTATTCACTCACTATGTGGTTATGGTGTGGTGGTATTATTCAGTAACAGTATGGGGGTATTATTCAGTCACTATGTGGTTATGTTGTAGAGGTATTATTCAGTAACAGTATGGTGGTATTATTCAGTCACTATGTGGTTATGGTGTGGCGGTATTATTGAGTAACAGTATGGGGGTAACAGTATGGGGGTATTATTCAGTCACTATGTGGTTATGGTGTGGTGGTATTATTCAGTAACTGTATGGGGGTATTATTCAGTCACTATGCGATTATGATGTGGAGGTATTATTCAGTAACAGTATGGGGGTATTATTCAGTCACTATGTGGTTATGGTGTGGTGGTATTATTCAGTAACAGTATGGGGGTATTATTCAGTCACTATGTGGTCATGGTGTGGTGGTATTATTCAGTAACAGTATGGGGGTATTATTCAGTCACTATGAGGTTATGGTGTGGAGGTATTATTCAGTAACAGTATGGTGGTATTATTCAGTCACTATGTGGTTATGGTTTGGAGGTATTATTCAGTAACAGTATGGGGGTATTATTCAGTCACTATAAGGTTATGGTGTGGCGGTATTATTCAGTAACAGTATGGGGGTATTATTCAGTCACTATGTGGTCATGGTGTGGAGGTATTATTCA